>NC_069657.1:64406856-64656856 GCF_027244095.1 Hemicordylus capensis
AAGACTTGGATTTCTGGGTGAAACAAAGTGTGAGGGCAGCAAATTCAGAACTGATCTCTTTTTTTATTCTACCGCCTTAAAAGCCCTGCCTACCTCACAGAAAGTGGGCAAAATAAAAAAGCTTTGTCTTATATTTGAAAAGTCACAAAGGACCTAGTCCCGCAAACCAGAGCATACCAGAAGGAGGTTTGTTTACACTAGTTTTTAATATGGAAATTTTGAGATTTGAATACAAATCTCATTACTATTCATATTTGCCCAGTGAAGCAAACATTATATAACACCGAACTTTAAGATGAATTTTATCTTGTATATGTTTACCACATGATCATGGTTCCTTAATGCTTATCAATTCTTCACATGTTTATTTCTTTTAGTATTGTACTTATTCCGACTTATCTGTCCTGCCAAACATGAACTGGAACGTTTCTTAATATTTATACTTAAACGTCTTAGCTCTTTTTGATCGCTTCATTTGATTTAGTCATGTGGATTTGCAAAATGCATTTTATTTCACTGCCATCTCTGCCTTTTATTCAAGCTCTATGGCAGAATTCCTTTCTTTAAACTCCTTTCTAATTTCATTTATCTTTTCAAATCAAACAGGTCTTCTCTATCATATGTTATAGGCATCAGCACTCTGTTAATAAAAGTGTGAACAGTCAAAAGTGCAGAAGGCTATTTATTTACACAGAAAAGCTGCACTCCAATGTAACCACATCTGGCATTTAGCAAAGTCCTGCAGAGTTGATGAAGCTTTAGGAAGTTAAGCGACTTCCCTCAAATCACATAATATGCATCTAGATCACTAGGATTAGAAGCTCAAACCAGCAATCTTTTGCGGGGATTGCTCTCTCTCTCTCTCTCTTTAACCACTACATGATACGACTTCCTTTCCTCTGCAGTACTTCAAACTCCGTTGTTTGACTTTTCTTCCTTGGCAATTTACCATCATGCTTTGAGTGATTTAGAGAGAAAAGAAAACTATGGAAGAGGGAAATGCTAATATACACTGCACAGTATGTTTTCTGTATGAGACAAACATTGGGTGGCTTCTTACTATTATGACAAGCCCAGCAGAAGGTAATCAGGGATTCCCTCAGTGTGTGTGCTCCTGGTCTCAGATTGTAAGAACCTGGGACTTTTACACACAGCAGGCTTTCCCAGTTTACTGGGAGACTTTACTGAGAACTTGAAGTTGTCCCCAAAACCCGACACAAATAGTGGATTTTTTTTTTACCCCAGATATAAATCGGGCTATGCTCTAACAAACAGTGAAAAATGGCTGCCACCCTTCAGACGTTATGACACCTTGCCCACAGTCTGGTGACGTGAGCACTAGAGCTTACTGTGATATAGAATCGGTGGACCATGAAGAGGAAGGTTGCCAGGCTGCGGTCGGATGAAAGTCTGAGTTGCAATGCGATTCATGGTTACAAAAATTAACCGTGGGTGTAGGAAGCTCCAGTTTCACATTATGTGCGAATGCGGCTACAGTTTCCAAATAATCTCTTGGGCTAAACTTCTTTACCACCAGAGCATACTCTGCTGCGTGAGGACTTTAATGTTGCTCATCACATCTGTCAACAATAAATTCTTGCACTGATACAGTAATATCAGTATTCTGGTAGTAAAATGGCATTAGAAAAATAATTGGAAATCTACGAGCCTTTCCTAAAGCTATGCAAAGGGAAATATAATTATTACAATACACCAGCCCTTTCAAAGTTCCCTTCTTTCTAGACTAAGCTGAGGACTGACATATGATGATAACCTCCAGACTTGACTTCTGCAATGAGCTCTATGTGGGCTGCCTTTGTACATAGTCTGGAAACTCCAGTTGATACAGAATGCAGTAGCCAGGTTGGTCTCTGGGTCATCTCGGAGAGACCACATCACTCCTTTGCTGATAGAACTACACTGGCTGCCAATAGATTTCTGGACAAAATACTAAGTGCTGGTTATAACCTATAAAGCCCTAAACAACTTAGGCCCTGGGTATTTAAGAAAACATTCATTATGAGCCCCACTGCCTATTGAGGTCATCTGGAGATGTCCGTCTCCAGTTGCCACCAGCTCAGCTCAGCCTTCTCGATTGCTGCCCCAAGACTGTGGAATGTGCTCCTTACTGAAATGCTGAATACTTACTGAAATATGATCCTCCTCATCTCTGACCATTTTTGGAAAGCACTTGAAAACCCATCTCTTCACCCAAGCTTTTCAACTTTTTATATTTTTAAGTTTTAATCTGTTTTGACTTTTAGATTGTATAACTCGTTTTAAGATTTTTGTGTATGTTTTAACTAGTTTTATGTTATTGTTAACCACCCAAAGACGAAGGTTTGGGACAGTGTACAAATCTGACAAATAAATAAATAAATATTCTGTAAATAGTTCCGCAGTGCCATGTTTCCTATGCCTGGGATGGTGTAGTGAGACAATAAGGCTATACTCACAAGTGGGCAGGCAGGCAGGCAAGAGGGAGGGCAGGTGGATGAGAGGGCAAGGGGAAAGGCAGCGTTTCACCCACCTTCCTCCCAGACAACTGTGGATGTCCTCTTCAGTGCATTGCCACACATCCACATGATCCATGCTGCACGGAGCAGTGCAGATGTTTGTAGGCCGGGACTCATGGTCCTGGCCTCCAGAAATCCCACAAGGCACTGTGCAATAAGCGCAGTACCTTGGGGGATTCCCATGGGAGTGGGGTAGGGTTGTGCATTTTGTATTTTTTCTGTTTCAATTTGTACCAAATCCGAATCGCATTTTGTATTTTGTCCAAAATTAAGCCTTCCGAATCACCCCAGTTTTGTTTTGTATCCGAATTAATCCGAATCTGAATATGAATTAATTCAGATTTTAAAATGGGTCATGTGGTCAAAAGAGTGGGTGGGGGTTATAGTGCCCAATGAGTGGAAGCTACCACAAAAATTTCAAAGGAATTGGGCAAACTGCTGATTTTTAGTTAATTTTTGAAGTTTGTGCATCTTTCGGATTTTCTCCATAGGGTATGATGGAGGTTTCAGGAAAAGTATAGCTTCATGAGGGGTTGGAGGAAAGGGTGGCCCAGAGTGGAGTGTGGTTGGTGGTAGTGCCCAGTTGGTGCAAGGAAGCTACCACAATTTTTTCAGAGAAATTTGTCAAAGGGCTGGTTTTTAAAGAATTAATGAACTTACGCTTCTTTCAGATTTTCCTTGTAGGGTATAATGGAGGTTTATGTAGTCCCATAACTCCACTTGAGGGGCACTGGGCTGGCCCAGAGCAAGTGGCGGTGTAGTGCACATAGGGTACCAACCACCCACATTGGTTGCCAACCCATGAAGTACAGGGTTTTGTTGTTCTAGAGGTGTTCTGAGAGTAGATTCTCTAGTAGCATATGAGAGTGGATTCATGGTTTTTCATTAAAAATCTCATTTGCTACCAGAGAATCTAAACTCAACACCTCAGAAACAACAAAGCCCAGTACCCCAATGGGTTAGCAATCCAGGGGGGTGGTTGGCACCCTCTGTGCACTACACCACCACTTGCTTTGGGCCATCCCAGTGCCCCCCAGGTGGAGCTATGGGGCTGCTGAAACCTCCATTATTCCCTATGGGGGGAAATCTTAAAGATGCGTAAACCTCAAACATTCCTAAGAAATCAGCCCTTTGCCCTATTTGGAATCTGGGTATACCACCCTTGGGGCACTGCCACCCAATCCCCTGAAGCCCCACATAAACAAGTTGAAAGAGTGAAGAGAATGATGAACAACAATGACACTTAATTTTTTGGCACTGTTATTTGAAAATTTTGCAGCAGGTGTGAGTCTGACCCTGTGGCACTAGCACTGCAGCACAACCCATTTGTGGATTCAAGCAATCTTTCAATAAAAACACTCCCTCCCAATGGAACAGTGACCACAGGTCATTTGAGATAGCAGGATAGACCAATGAGCCAGCATGGTGTAGTGGTTAGAGTGCTGGACTAGGACCGGGGAGACCCAAGTTCAAATCCCCATTCAGCCATGATACTAGCTGGGTGACTCTGGGCCAGTCACTTCTCTCAGCCTAACCTACTTCACAGGGTTGTTGTGAAGAGAAACCTAAGTATGTAGTACACTGCTCTGGGCTCCTTGGAGGAAGAGCGGGATATAAAATGCAAAAAAAAAAAAAAAAACCTGCCTTGGTACTATGGAACAGCTTCAAATGTTCATTTAACTGAACTGGAGTGAGCTGTAGCCCAAACAAATCAGCCTAATGTTCAGAATTTTTGAGATTTATCATCACTGCATTTAAGAAAGTGCAAAACCATGGATCATGGTTACAAGAAAGAGAGAAGCAACTAAGATTCCTGGGGATGTCAGTAGATTGACAGGTGTATTCCCCACCCCCTCCTTTTGTCTCCTGTAGTCCCTTGTGGATGACCTGTCCCTCCAATGGCAAAAGTTGTGAACCCTTGGCTTAGACATCATGTCCCACCAAATTACATTGTGGCCTAAATTACATTAGACTGCTCAACTTGGGCATCAAAACTTAGACACCACTATAACTCATAAAAATCAGAAGAAAAACAAAATAGCTCTTCAAAAGACCCCTGAACAAGTCAAGAGATTCTTTCTAAACCTTTGGAAAGAAACACCTGTGTAATTTCAGAACTTTCCTAACCAGCTTCTCAAAAAGCTTCTCCACGCAATTTATACCATAGCTTTTAGCAAGAGCTTTGGAATTGCATTGAACTCCCAAATATATTTGGGTATTTCTGTCTCAAAATGCTGTCTTCCAAATCTCTTTGCAAGGTCAGTTTGCATTTCAATCACACTGAATACAACACTTAACTAAACTATTCATGCTCAACAGTTTTTGCATATCTTATCTTCTGCTAATCACTCAGTGCCTCAGCTGGAGTGGAGAGAGTCAGAGAAGTCAATTTCAATTGCAATGCTTTTCCGAAGAACAAAGCATTCTGTCCGAAACACAGTCATTTTGATTTGGAAACAAAAATCTCTGTTTTTTAATTCTTGATTTTGTTCTGGTTACAAAACCTCCAAAATTGCCATTTTCGGGCACAAAACGTTTTGTACCTGAATTGAAATGCACAAGCCTAGAGTGGGGTGCTCTAGGCGCCTGACACATCTCTGGCACCGGGGTTAAAGTAACGCCTGTGCCTTAACCATGGCTAATGACTGGGGTTAGAAGTCGGGCTACCCGCAATGGCAGCACTGGGATTGGGCTCGATCCCAGCAGTGCACACAGGCAGCCAAACCCAGGCTGGGCTGCCCTAGTCTGTGTTTGGCTGCTTGTGTACATAGCCTTACTGTCTCCACCTTCACCCCAACCTTACATGCTCATCTCATCTCCCCCACTCCAACCTCATACACCCATGGGTCACAGGGCACACCGCCCACTGATTTCCCTACCCAATCTTACACACATACCTACCCAATCTCTCCCACCCTACCCAGCTAACCTAGTGGTAATCAAGAACAGCTGCTGCTATTGTTTCTCGCCTTACTCCTCCTTGTCCTGCTATGCCTTTCAAAAGACAGAAGGCAGGGAATTGAGTTGCAGGAAATGTGATGGAGTAGAGTGATGGGCTAGATAGCTCAACATTCTACTCCTCCACACTTCCTACCACTTTATCCACGTCTGTATGCCTCTTGAGAATGTAAGGAGTACAGCAGGAAGGAGAAGGAGTAGCAGTGGTGGTGTTATCACCACCAGGTACAATCGTTTCAGGTTGGCTGGCATCGCAGTAGGTGGCTGGTGAAGGCAGGTGAAGGGCACCTCCTGCTGCACCCACCACCAACGTGCTGCTGAGGTAAGTGCCTCATCACACTTCATTAGCAGGCTGGCCCTGAACTGCCCTTTCACTCTGGCTGCAGCAGGTGCTAGTGCATCTAGCTTGATGGAGGACGAGTTAACTGTTTTTCTCTTCTAGGAGAGGCCAAGTATGCCTTCTCCTTGCTGATAGCATGCCCAGCAGATGGAAAGAGTAGAAAGCAAAAGGAACCTTGTATCCTGTTGTTCATTTCCCCAGAGTTCACAACTGAAACCTTGCATTCCTGTCATAGAATTGCAAAGGAACATAGCCTTATACGGATGCCTTGGCAGCAGACGAACCCAAATGTGAAATGTACTGTCCCCAACTGCTTAAAAAAAATCTGAACTTGATCCAGATATCATCACACACAATTGCCACGTTGCACTCAGGTGGTAGTCCAAAGCAACTGATGGAAATATCAACTGTAATCCATGTTGCAAGAGAGATAGGATGGGGATGTCTGTACCTTACACTGCAGTGATTATCTACATGATCTACCACAAGCTGGTCTTGTGGTAGCAAGCATGCATTGTCCCCTTTGCTAAGCAGGGTCTGCCCTAGATTTCATTTTAATGGAAGACTACATGTGAGCACTATAAGATATTCCTCTCAGGGGATGGGGCCACTCTGGGAAGAGCATCTGCATGCTCCAAGTTCCAAGTTTCCTCCCAGACATCTCCAATATTGGGCTGAAAGAGACTCCTGCTTGCAACCTTGAATAAGCCACTCCCAGTCTGTGTGAACAATACTGAGCTAGATGGACCAGTCTGACTCGGTATAAAGCATCTTCCTATGTTCCTATTTTTGCATCTGCATGAGCACTGAAATACAGATGCACATCCAGAAGCATCTGCATCCAATGTACATATATGGTTCCCAGTCCAGCATGAGAATTAGAAATTAATTCTCATTTAACAGGTATTAATCTGTCTTCCTTGATAGGTATGCCTCACTACAAGTGAAAAGATGTCATCCACTATCTCCTCCTTCATAACCACCATTCATTTCAGTGAGACTTCTGCAAAGCTTCCTAAATCCTGGTGAAATAACTAGCCACTGAACAGTACTGTATTTGGTGGATTACACCTAAAGTATTTAACCAGTTAATGATTCTTTTTCAAATTACCATTCTGCAATCTAATATAAAATTAATTTATAGTAAGACAAAGGTAACCCGGGAAATTAAAATGCCAAAATCATTTACAGTTATAGCATAATAGGCAAAGGGCTTTCAAAACACAAATACTGTATCTAGAATTAGATACAGAGAAAAGGATTTATTGTATTTGCTTAGGACTATGAGAATAGACATAAATGGGTTCTCATTAAGCACAGTGACTCTGAATATTTTCAGAGATGCAGATGCACTCTGGAAAAGTTTGGGATTTCTGTTTCTGTTACCATGTTTCTGTTACCATGGTCTGTCACTATGTTTTTGCTTGAGCTGGGAGAATTAGCCCTGACCAATTGGCAAGTGTGAAATAACAGCAATAATATTGGACCGTTTGATGTGGGTACAGGCAAAAATCAACATTAGAGGACCCCTTGAGGACCCCTAGAATAGCAACAGACTCAGAGGCAAAGCTTGTGAAAACAGGGACGTTTATTGTAACAGCTGAAGCACAATGCAATACAGAAGTATTTGGCAACCAAGGCCAAAACACAAACCAATTCTGCTGATTTGAATGCAATTAAATTGACTAAATTTAATTTAACCACCCTGAGCCATTTTTGGAAGAGTGGTACATAAAGCAAAATAAATAAATAAACGAATAAATAAACAAAGAAATAAATAAGCAAGCAAGCAAGCAAGGGGAAGGGGAGGAATTACATGGGCAAGGAAGGAGGGGATATAGGAATAAAGTATAGAGCGCAGAGGTTGAGGTAAAGAGACAGATGTATACTTCTGTTTATTTTATTTTGTTTGTTTGTTTGTTTGTTTAATATATTTATACCCCAGCCCTCCAGTGCATTTCCTGTTCTGTTGGTCTTGTATGTCATGACTTAGAGATGTGGGGACAGTGAGGTGCACGTGCAGTACCCAAGATGGTAGCTCTGAGTCAGCTTGCAGCAACCTGGGAGAGCACTGGGAGCTCCCGGCAGTCCGGCGTGTGAGTGCTGGACTCACAGCAAGCCCACTCCAGGAGATTGTCTCTTGACCTCTTTGCTCAGGGAACTCTGGCCTTCATAGGCAGCCAATACACAAGACCTAGTGACTTGAGTGCCCACTACTGAGGCTGTTCCCAAGGACTCAGGGGTCTGAGACAGCCAGGGCAGTACAGTGCAGGGTTGTCTCAGACCAGGGTTTCCTGATCCCACGATCCAGTGTTTCAGCAGGGCTCAGAAGCCTAGTAATATTTGCTCTGAGGAAAGAGGACCATGGCTGGTGACGCTCTCGTGCAGTAGCTAGTAGCGCAGGCTGCTGAACTCCCATGGAATCAGGCCTAGTGAGCAGCGTCCGAAAGGCAGCAAAGCAGCCAGCACATCTTCCTGTGCTCCAATTCCTGGGTAATGCTATTCTGATCCTGCTCCAAAGATTGAGGATAGGTGTCTTCTTATAGAGCTAAGGGCCAATCTGGCAGTGGGGAAGCTTGAAGACAGGGCTGTCCTTAGAAAGCCCTGGCGAGGGCGGGGGACAAGACCTGGGGCAAATCAGCCAGTACAGGGCTCCCTTCCAGTTAATTCTAATGGGGGTTAAGAGAGCGGGGCGCAGGGCAGTCATCCTGCTTGCCATGCCCTAAGGACATGCTTGAAGAAAACTGCTTGAAGAAAACGTTTCTTTCTTCAGGTGATGGATGGAAGACGCATGGGTCCCAGTGCTCATGCAGAAGATGACTTAGAACAATAGGATGGTATTAATTCCAATCCGCATGCTTAAAGGGAGTCCTGGAAGTTGATTACATTGTTTTTGCATGGCAAGTGACTCATGTGGCCTTGAAACCAACTCTGCATGTACCCCAAAATGGGGTACTGAATTAGAGGGTTGTGGTTTTTTAAATCCACCTGTATAGGTACCACAATGGAAATATATCATCATTTTGACATTATTTTGACCGTTGCAGAGAACTTTCGGGTTATCAGTAAGATTGGTTCTTTATTCTTGTTTTTGGCTTAGCAGTATAAAAACTAAGTAATGGAATCTCCTTGCAAGTCACAGGATTTATAAAGATCAGCTGAAATCCTGTCTGCACTAGGGGAGGTCAATAACTTCATGGGAGATCCTACCCAGTTCAGCAAGTTACTTATGGATAAGGGTGATGTGTCTTTCTATTGGAAGAAGAGTTACTGAGGTATCTACCTCATCTTAGGAGAAAACTCAGTATTGTCCTCCATACGGCAGGCCCTAAAATAAAGTAGGGTGTGTGTAGACCTAAGAAGAGTCAGTGCGACCTACTGATGAGAGATAGACTTGGGTCTCCCATTGGTGCCCAGTGGGTGAAGAAGAGGCAAAGTACATGAGGTGGGAGAGTGAGCTCTGCATCGCACAGTATCATAATCCCAAACAGAAACAAATCTATATTTCACATTTTGTACTTCTAGTTCAGATGCAGAAAGCGGGCTGAAAATGGCTAGGTAGGCCTCCCTGGCACTGACACTGGCTATGCAGTACACCCTGTCAGGAGAGGAAAACTAAGTTGATCTTTGTTGATCCCTATGGGGAGCTGTGTACAAGAGAGGGGATGAATCGATGCCCTCGTTTTGCTTGTGACCTTCACAGATAAGACATCTCAACTTCAGCATTGTAGCTGAATGATTAGTCCACCTACTGCTTTCTAACCATATATTTTCTTCAGCATTGCCTTGTGGACCTTTGAAATCTGGCTGGCTTGCTTCTGTACTGCTGCTTTATGTCCTTTGAGGATGTATCTCTGGCACTATCTAGTCCTGTAACACCAATCTGCTTGGATTAGTGGTAAACATCAGGGTGAAATCAGGATGCTGCATTGCTTATTACCAATTTATTGACTAAAAGATGGGGGGGGAAGTACTTGTGACCAATGTGGCTCCAAATCTGGGTTCTTTCTGATTAATAGAGAACTCTTCAAGAAATCCTATCAATAAAAATCCCAAGTTATTCTGATGTATTTCAAATATTTAAATAAATCTTCTTGAGGGGGCAGAAAAAGGTGATAGTAGTCTTTCTGGCACTTACTCTTCCACAAGACCTGCGAAAAACATATATGAGGCTCTACACACAATCCATGGACCGGGTCTCACGATCACTGAGACCTGGTTCCTAGCCGTGAGCGGGAAGAGTGGGCTAAGCCCACTCTCCCTGCTCCCGAGCGGGCAGGGAGCCCTGGGTGGTCAGATCGGCCGCCACATGATGGCCAGCTCCGAGAAGGAGCCGGCAGGGGCTGGGGAGCTCAGGGGCTGTGTGGCCCCTGGAAGCCCCAGTATGCCCTGCATGAGCGTGCCGGGCATACTGGGGAGACCCCCAAGCCGGGAGGCTGCTTTTAAGCCTCCTGGCTGGGGGTCTACTTGCAAGTAGCTGCGGCACAGAGCCACACCGCGGCTACTCACGAGCAGATAGCCCGGGTTTGTGGAGTGCTCCCTCCGCAAACCCGGACTAAGGGACGGGCTACAGGAGCGGGTTAGCCACTTCAGAACCACCGGGCTCGGCTGTGAGCCCAGTGATTCTTATGATCACAAAAATCAAGCTAGGATTTTCCTAGCCGATTTTTGTGATCAGAAGAAAAGCCCCCGTGTGTAGAGCCTTACTGGGCTCTGCGGGGAGAGCGGGCCTAGCATGCATATGAGCAGGGAGCTCGCCCTGTGTGGCCGGATCAGCTGCCCATCCGACTACTGACTCCGTTACGGAGCTGGTAGGGGTGGTGGGGATCAGGGGCCGCCCAGCCCTCGGAGGTCCCAGAATGCCCCATGCAAGTGCATGGGAGATTCTGGGGAGACCCCTGAGGCTGGGAGACTTGTTGGAGCCTCCTCTTCGGGGGTCTCCACGTATGTTGCCACAGCACGAAGCCACACCACAGTGGCACACAATCAGCTCGCTCCACTAACCTCATTTAAGGGGACGAGTATTTTGTGCGGTTTGCTGCCAGGAGCTGTGTGGCTCCCATGGCAACAAACAAGCAGGCTAGGCTCCTGTAGTCCAGTTCCTCCTGGCCATGAGAATAGCCTCTATGATTGTTTTAGGGATAAATCAGTACATTCGCTTTTAAAAAATGATTTATTTATTTTTGCCAGTGAATATTTGCCTGATTCTTGTCTTAATTCAGTTGGGAATGCTCGTTCTGTTGAGTTTGACATGGTTTTTTAAAAGGTGGATATTAGGTTAACTCTATATATTTTAGGTGCCCCCACAATGAGAAAAACCTGCTGCCCAAATATGGCTGCCTTGTCCTTAGTTTAGAACACTATGCCCTAGCCTAGGTCAGTTTTCAGTGCATGTTGAAATAAATAGTCAGGGTGTTGATTGTTTTAGAATACTGGAAGTTGTTACTAGCACCCTGCAGTTATGCTCATTTACAGCAAGATAGGATCTAGCTTACTATGATATATTTGAATAAGAAAAAGAAATACATTCTGATGTTTTAAATGTGTTTGATTTTAGTAATCTTGGATCTAAACTACGAAGGACTTATTACAAAAAAGATGGAAGAAGGGAGACTTCTGCTCCTGCCTCACCTTTTCTTTTCCCCATGCAAAAGCCAATCCCAAATTTTAGCAATGCTGTTATTCCTTATGCTTACTTTTCAAATAAGC
Source organism: Hemicordylus capensis (assembly GCF_027244095.1). NCBI lineage: Eukaryota > Metazoa > Chordata > Lepidosauria > Squamata > Cordylidae > Hemicordylus > Hemicordylus capensis. The sequence goes on from NC_069657.1 coordinate 64,418,380, forward strand.
CAATGGAGGAAATATAACAAATATTTTGATTGATAAGAGTATGTTCATGTGTTATTAGAAGCAATGAAAGAAGATTCTATCACCTTGCTTTAGCTCCAAGTGGGTAGGAACCAAACTTTCTCCAAAATAAATTCAGAGATAATTTCAGGGTTCTTCCAAAAATAAACTGAAATTTGAAAGAGAATATTTGGAGAATTTTCTTAGAGGGTTTCTCCATATCTCCTTGATCCTGCATGGCATTTTAGCTAAATATCAGGCAGTGGAGGAGCTTATGTGAATCGGGACCATCAGAGAGGTGGATGAAGATTTTTACGCTTTCCTTCTGCTCAGACTGGTCCATAATTGCTATTTTCCCCAGGAGGGAAGCTCCCACTAGCTTCCTTCCTAGGAGATAGGAGACACATGAACCCCAGATGTGGATCAGGACCATAGTTCAGAGAAAGAGTTAAAATCTTCCTCTACCCTTTCAAGGAGCACAGTGAAAAAATGGGACTACGACTAAATGTAAAGACTAAACTAATGACAACGGGCACAGCAACCAGCCTCAGAATTGATAATGAAGAAATTGAAGAGGTAGATAGCTTCTGCCTTTTAGGATCAACCATCAACAGTAAACAGCAATCAAGAAATACGCCACAGACTAGCACTTGGTAGAATTACAATGAAGGCCTTGGAAAGGCTATTTAGATGCCATGACTTGTCTATACCTTCAAAGATTAGAATCGTCCGGACAATGGTTTTCCCTGTGACACTCTATGGATGCAAAATCTGAACTTTGAAGAAGGAAGATAGAAAAAGCATTGATGCTTTTGAACTTCGGTGCTGGAGAAGACTTTTGAGGATACCATGGACAGCCAGGAAAACAAACAAATGGATCATAGAACAAATCAATCCAGAATTTTCACTCGAGGCACAAATGACCAGGCTCAAACTGTCATACTTTTGACACATCATGTGAAAACCCAGCTCCCTTGATACGTCCATAATGCTGGAAAAAGTTGAAGGAAAGAGAAGAAGAGGATGACCAGCAGCAAGGTGGATGGATTGGATTACGACAACAATGAATGCACCACTGAGAGACCTTAAAGGTCAAGTTGGACAGATCATCCTGGAGAGAATCTATTAATGTGGTTGTTAAGAGTCGACACTGACTTGATGCCAATCAATCAATCACTCCTTCCACATTCTTGATCCAGGCCCCCACCACTGATATTTAGCAACAACAAAAAAATCTTATAAGAACAAACTATGCATTTAATATAACTATTGTTTGGCCCTTAGATTGCATAAACTGGCTCCTAAGGTTGTAGATTCAAGTCCCACTTGGGGCATTGAGCAAATTGTTCTACAATCTCTGAGACAAACTAATCACATCATACAGAATAGAAATGGAAAAAGGAAGAGGAAGAGGGTGAAAGAATTTGCCATTGGATTCTATCTATCCAGTGCTGAGCTGAAAGGGGAATGCTTTTTGTAAGCATTTTCATCAGCATTACTCAGATAACAATTTATTATTATTAGCATTATTATTATTATTATTATTAATGCTATTATTATTAGCATTGAAAAGGGATCTTCTCTTTTGGCAACTTTGGTAATTGAGTCAAACAAGTGGTGGAAGTGTATTCCATATTGAACGTAAGCACAATTTTTCCTAAATTGGGCTTCCTGGCTCCCAGCATCCCATTTATCCAATCTAACTGGATTGTCAATGTGACAGCAAACAGGTTTGGAAATGGGTGAACATTATCACAAAAGGAATTTTTTGGGAGGTATTCCCACCACACACACACACACTTCTCAAAGCACTATTTTTGAACCCAAACATGAAACATTTGGTGAAGACCTAACTATAATTCAAAATTCATCTGTTTGTGGGGATCATCTACCCCAAAATATTACCCAAGGGAAAGATCTACTGGGAGGGGGGATTATGATTTGGTTAATGCTAGTTATCTTTTTAACATGGTTTATTTGTTATTCAACCACGACGAGTTTATTAGTCACCGAGTTTTGCTGTGGCAGCTCAGAAGTGGTGACTGCATGGGTGCAGATAGAGAGAAAGCTTGATAGGCAACTCATATTTTGGGAAAGAGAAAAGACACTTTGGGGGGGTGGCTTATTAGGTTTGGAGTAAAATGAGGGGGGACTCCTCAAATGCTATGGGGGTGAATCTGCACCCCTGAGTAAGTACATTTTGTAGTGACAACTAATGCAATGACTTGTAATGACTTTTAATCTTTTCTAACTTTGATCCAGATGTTACAAACAGTATTATTAGCTGTAATGCTGTTCTGTTCTTTCTTTTCTAATATTTGAATGGCATTTTAGGATGACCAAATTAACTGAACAATAAAATTTTGACTTGACTCCGCTCACAAGCTATATCATACTTTTATCAAACACTTTGTTTAAAAAAGAGTGTCAATTAGACTTATATCCCTGTAAGCATGCTTAGCCCTTCATCTTAATTCAAATCTTGAATTACCTTCATTTTTAAAAAACAACAACAATTACAATCTACCTGAAAAGCTTAAGGCATCAGCATACAATATGAAAGAAAACTCCAACAGAAAGGCAGAGAAAACTGCAGAATAAAAGCAATTCCTGGCTTTTTGTTGCAGACCGAAAACCAAAAGAGGTACTTATACCATGAAGCAGAAGTACAATCGTACTGGGAAGCCACAAGTGGGAGATCTAAAAGTAAGCTTGTTTTGTGCAACCTAAAAAATGTATGTGGTGCTCCACTATAGTGCCCCTTTGCCATTCCTCCTCCTGGCTATACTGTGGCATTGCATGGCATCAGGCTAGAGGACAGAGAACATGAAAAGGAAATGTGCCACTCAGGCCCATAGTACAAAATGGGAAAGAACTGACTGCTTACCTCCTATCCCTATTATCATTTAGTCCATCCTGATACTAAACTATAACTGACTAAAATGTGAGCCTGTTTCTTTTATTACATCTGATGAGGAACATTTTAAAAGGATCGGAATTTTATCACAATTCTTCTTGAACTCCCCTCTCCCTCCCCCCTCTCTCAAAAATTTGGCATTTTCAAGAAGCAGAGTCCTCTGCTACTAATAAAAGTTCAGGTCTGAAGCATGCTCATGTTGCAAATACATGAGGTGCCCTTCTTTGTAATAAGGGAAGAAAGGAGGTTAACATACAAGTATAATAATTTGGCATGCCATTATAACCCTTTTCCCTGCAAATCTCTCTACTTCTACTAGCTGTTATATCATTTCCGCTTTCCTGCTGCTACTCCCACAGCTAACAGAACAGAAACCAATTGTCTTGCTACTGAACTGAGCTCTGCCATGTGGCTCAACTTTACATTTGGAAGTCGCTGCACTAGCACTACCTGTGCAATTAACAAATCAAGTTGGTCCCCTGTTCTCTTCATAATACATATTCAGTTGTTCTACTCAATAGAGCCACACATTCTTTGGGGCGAGGGACACATGTGCATTTTCTTTTAAAAGTGGAAATGGCTTTTTCTTCAGTTCAAAAACCAAAGCACCTGCCTTCCTCCTGATCTTATTTCCCTCTTGAACACCAGAGCATTGGATGGGTTACAAAGAGCCACACATGGATTTGAGGTTGCACACTGCAGCTTCACAGAGAATCCTCTGGAGATTTGGGCGGCCTTTGCATGTAGTCCGGAAACTACAATTGGTGCAAAATGCAGCAGCCAGGTTGGTCTCCAGGGTAACCCAAAGAGACCATATTACTCCAGTCTTAAAAGGACTACACTGGATGCCAATAGGTTTCCAGACAAAATACAAAGTGCTGATTATTACCAATAAAGCCCTTAATAGCTTGGGCCCAGGGTATTTAAGAGAACTTCTTCATGAACCATGCCCCCAGTTAAAATCATTGAAGGAGTTTCGTCTGTGGTTGCGAATGGTTTGTCTGATAGTGACTCAATGGTAAGCCTTATCTGTAGTTGCCCCAGAGCTGTAGAACATACTCCCTGTTGAAGATAGAGCTGCACCATCTCTGATGGCCTTCCAAAGAGTACTGGACCCACCTGCTCAGTCAAACTTTTAGCTGAACTTTTATTTGATTTTAATCATCTGTTTTTAACTCTTGGTTTTATTACTCATATAGTTGTTTCTAACCAATTGCATACTGCCATGAGATGCTTATATATGTTGGTATATAAATGCACTAAACCAACAAAGGGGTATCTGAGGTTTCAGTCAATAGTAAATGTAGCTAAATCTCCTATATTGCTTGGAAAGGTACTTCAAGCTCACACTGCTTTTGTGATTCTGTCCCATATATTTAGAGTGTTGCTCTCCCAGATAATAAAAAACCCTATCTATTTGAGTGATTTAAAGGTAAAGGTAAAGTGTGCTGTCGAGTTGATTTCAACTCCTGGTGCCCACAGAGCCCTGTGGTTTTCTTTGGTGGAATACAGGAGGGGTTTGCATCCATATAAATGAATAAAGTTTTAGAATTACTGATCAGGATCCAAATTAAGTCAGTAACTGAAATTAAAAGGACTTAGGTTTGCCTTGACTAACTTGTTTCATTTATTTCAGTGCAGCTGAAATAATAATAATACTTAGTTTGAATTTTGCCACTCGATTCTAAATTTTGAATCAGATTCATTCACAGGTTGTGAGAAGTGGGTGTGGCTGTACAGATACCTGCTGCAATTTGCATATTGTGATGGCTCTAAACATAGGGGCTACCATTGAAATAAGGGCTATAAAGCCTTTAATGGAGTGAGAAGGATTGTAAGTTGTGCTAAGTCTGAAGCTAGCACTACAAACTAGTGTGCTAGTGCAAACATGCACTAAAAATGATCTTAATTGAGTTTTAAATTTTTATCATTAAAATACACATTTATATTCTTATTTTTTGGAGTTATATATTATAACATAGGCTTATATTACTTTTTCCTGATATTTTGTATTGTTTTGGTTTATCTTTTGGATCAGGTTTGTTTATTTGTTTGTTTGTTTGTTAGTTTGTTTTATCACATTTGTACACCGTCCCAAAACTTTCATCTCTGGGCAGTTAACAATAGCATTAAATAAGTTAAAATATATACAAAAACTTTTAAAAATTAACAATTTAAAAATAATCCACAAATTAAAACCTTAAAATTCTAAAGAACTGAAAAAGCTTGAGTGAAGAGGTGGGTTTTCAAATGCTTTCTGAAAATGTTCAGAGATGGGGAGGATCGTATCTCAGTAGGGAGCGCATTCCACAGTCTTTGGGCAGCAACCAAGAAAGCCCATCCCCGTGTGGCCACCAGCCGAGCTGGTGGCAACTGGAGACGGATCTCTCTGGATGATCTCAATGGGAAGTGGGGCTCATAATGAAGAAGAATTTCTCTTAGCTACCCAGGGCCTAAGCCATTTATAAGTTATGACTAGCACTTTGTATTTTTCCCAGTAACCTAATGGCAGCCAGTGTAACTCTATCAACAGAGGAGTAATGTGGTCTCTCCGAGATGACCCAGAGACCAACCTGGCCACTGCATTCTGTACCAACTGAAGCTTCCAGACTATGTACAAAGGCAGCCCCACATAGAGCACATTGCAGAAAGGTCTGGAGGTTACCAACGTATGTACCACTGTTTTGAGGTCGTTCATCTCAAGAAATGGATGTAGCAGGCGTATCAGCTGAAGCTGATAGAAAGCATCTCTGGCCACTGCCTCAACTTGAGATACCAGGGAGAGGTGTGGATCCAGAAGTACTCCCAGACTGCGAACCTGTTCCTTTGGGGGAAGTGTGACCCCATCTAGAACAGGGAGATCGACAAAGTGTCTAGAGTCATGATTCCGCACAATAAGTACCTTTGTCTTATCTGGATTCAGTTTCAGTTTATTCTCTCTCATCCAGCCCATTACTGCTTCCAGGCAAGCATTTAGGGAAGTTATGCTATCTCCTGAAGAAGTTGACACGGAGAAGTAGATCTGGGTGTAACCAGCATACTGGTAACACCCAGCTCCAAATCCCCTGATGATCTCTCCCAGCGGTTTCATGTAGATGTTAAAGTGCATTGGAGAAAGTACAGAGCCTTGGGGGACACCATACTTAAACTCAGATTTCAAGGAGCAACAGTCTCCAATCAACACCATCTGGAATCTGTCCCAGAGGTAGGAGCGGAACCGCAGTAAAACAGTGCCTCCCACTGCCAACACTCTCAAGACGTTCCAGAAGGATTCTATGGTCGATAGATTCGAAAGCCGCCAAGAGAACTAAAAGGACCAACAGAGTCACACTTCCTCTGTCAGTTCCCAATTGGAGATCATCCATCAGACCAACCAAGGCAGTTTCCACCCCATAGCCCGCCCAAAAACCAGTTTGAAATGGGTCTAGATAATCAGTTTCCTCCAAGACCGCTTGGAGCTGAGAGGCCACCACCCTCTCAATTACCTTGCCCAGCCATGGGAGGTTGGAAACAGGCCTATAGTTGCTCAACTCTGAGGGATCTAACGCAGGCTTCTTTAGAAGAGGTCTAATAATTGCCTCCTTAAGACAAGGAGGCATCCTGCCCTCCCTCAGAGAAGCATTTATGATTTCTACCAAGCCTCCTACAACAGCCTCCCTGCTAGATAGAACAAGCCATGTTGGACAAGGGTCAAGAGAACAAGTGGTAGGCCTCACCACTCCAAGCAGCTTGTCCACATCCTCAGGAGTCACAAACTGAAATTGATCCAGTCGAATCACACAAGAGGAGTTGCTGGACACCTCCAGTTCAGACATCAAATTTATTGTGGTGTCTCCATCTAAGTCGGCCCGAACCCAACAGATTTTGTTTGCGAAAAATTCATTAAACACATCACAGCAGGTAACTGATGCTTCCAAATTCTGGTTCAAGGGAGAGGGGCAGATACTAGTCCCCTAACAACCCTGAACAACTCTGCCGGACGTCAACTCGCAGGGGCAATACAGGCAGAAAAGAACTACTTCTTTGCCGCATGTATCACCTGAGCATAGATCTTTAAGTGTGCTCCATGTCGTAATCTGTCGGATTCGAGTCAAGTCTTTCTCCACTTGTGCTCCAGTTACCTACCTTGCCACTTCAGCCCCCGTAGATCTTCCGTATACCAAGGGGTCAATTTTGAAGCAGGTTGGAGGGGACGCTTAGGAGCAATCATGTCTACTGCCCTGGTGAGCAAGTTGTTCCAATTCTCAACCAGGGCATCAACAGGATCACCAGCAGAGCCAACATTGAATCCCTCTAAGGCTTCTTGGAATCCTACTGGATCCAATAACCTCTTCGGGCGGACCATTCTAATAGGCCCCTCATCCCTGCGGAGGTGGGAAGAGGTTGTAAGTCCTCTATGTAAGTTCTGTGTCGTAATCTGTCGGATTCGAATTGAGTCTTTCTCCACTTGTGCTCCAGTCTCCTACCTTGGTGCAGTTTATACCTTGTGTTGTGCAATACCTCATAAATTTTGCCGGTAACTTTTTCAAACGTATGCAGTTCTGAAATCCATAGCTTTGCAGTCTATTTGCTCCAGCACAGTTTATTCTTTGTGCTAGTGCAGCTTAGTAAGGACATCAGCAAACATAAAATAAAATAAAATAAAATAAAATAAAATAAAATAAAATAATAAATGCACCAAATAAGAACATGAAAGTTTTATCAAATACTTTTGAGAATTTGCTTAGTCACTTACGGCTCTTGGTCCAATAAAATGAATCATGTTACCCACCTTATCTTATGCTTAATGCAGACAGACTTTGACTTCCTTGTCAAGTAGCAACTATAAAATCCGTGCTTAAAGCAGTCTGATATTCTCTACGTGGTTTCAGCAATGTAATCTACCTCTTTAGCCTATCTTTTTGTGTTTTATAGGTATCATTTTACCAATTTATCTGTCCTTCAGATATAGCGGGTTCATTACCTTTCAAGTACACTGACATCATATGACCTACCTGGACTCATCCAATTTGCATGCTTTTAATGGGGACATGGTGCTGCCTTGTATAGAATAGCACTCCAGCAATACTGTGGTTCTTGGCCAGGTGTTTCTCATTGAATTCCTATTTAAGAATATCAGCAGTGTTTTAGGAACAGTGGCTTTGTTCAGCCAAACGATTTGTGACAGCCCATCTCAGATTTTTATCTCTTTACATAAAACTCCATCAGTGGTTCTTGCTCTCACCACACCTGGAGCAGCATATGGTTTTGATCCTTAAGTCTGTGGATCCAAATGTTTCCAGTAGAGCAGATATCTGTTTCTTGAAAGCAAAAAAGAAGTGAACTCATCCTGTTCATTCCCAAATATTTGTAAATGCATTTATAACTGTGGGAAATGCAGTTGCAGGAGAAGAAAAAATCTACCAAGTTTTCAAAAAGCTTTACAACTTTTCTAAGATCATCAGATGACTATGCTCATTAAACATTCATATCAGTGATAAAGACCATGTTAGAAAATCTGTCCACAGATTATTTCCCAGAGACTGCAAATACAATATGCACCAAAAACTTTCAACACACTGAATAACAAACTTCAAAGCTGCAGCTGACCTTTGTTTTTCCTGCAATATAATTTTACAGTTGAACCAACTAATTTTACTGTGATGCTCACATGAATAACTCATTCCATGCAGAGTAAGGGGAACTAAGAGGAGTTCTGAGTATAGAGTGTATGAGGCGGGGATAAAGCACATCAAAGTTCATTTAATAGCATTATGAATAATAGCAAATCTCTTCCATGGAGTTGCCTTTTTAAATGCCTTTCATCCAACCTTTAACCAGAGGCAATGCTTATGATTTCTGGAGTTAGAAAGCCAGTTGGCACTCAGTTAACACAAAGAATGAATGGATAAATGCCTGATGAAATTGTTAGCAGCATCTGAATGACATTTCAGACAGCAATAAAAGAAAATGGATCCCCAAAAAGGAACTTTGATTTCATAGTTTCAAGGAGCTGGAGGGTCTCTTGATCAAGTCACATGATCTAGATGTAGAGTTGCATTCGCTCTTACATCTACCATCCCAAAGGTATTTCTTGCCAGTATATCAAGACTATAAAAACTGGAACAAAAAAGACCAAATGTGCAGAAGAAATGTTTGATCAATATGGGGGGTCACTTCACATCAGCCTCATTTAATCTGTGCCTCTGGATCATGTTTCTTCCACAACCTTTTGCCACAACTAAATGTATAGAATATCTAGGCTAGGAAAATAAAACACAATGCACTCTTTTATAACACCCTAATAAATTATAATCATACATGGAACTTATTTTGCACTTTTCAAGAATTCAAAACACAACACTTTTCTAACCAGTCTTGTAATGACAGTTCGGTAAGATAGGTGAACATTATTTCTTCAATCTTGCATACATACGTGGGGCAGGGAGAAACTAAAGCAGAGTGAACCAAATTTTGACGACTCCTACCTAATCCTACCATACTGGTGAATGCAACATGGATCACGATAAAGATCAGTGACTTACCAAAGTCCACCGACTGAGTTCATAGTTGATGTGAGATTTGAACTGGGTGTTCTACTAATGCTACGACTACTACGAATATTTATATACCAATTTTCAACAGAAGTTCCCAAAGGAGAAATGGAGAAATATATGGAGAAATAAAAATACATAAATAAAGATGGATCCCTGTCCCCAAAGGGCTCACTAACTAAAAAGAAATGTAAGATAGACACCAGCAAAACAATCACTGGAGGGATGCTGTGCTGGGGTTGGATAGAGCCAGTTCCTCCCCCCACTTCTCAATAAAGAAAATCACCACTTTAAAAAGGTGTCTCTTTACTCAGTTAGCATGGTATTGAAATGAAGCTTTCTAGCATACACTCTTTCTTTCTTTCTTTCTTTCTAACTCTGCTTAGACTGCCCAAAGCACCTAGCCTCCTTTACTGTCTATTCTTTCATTTAAAACATATTTGGCTAAGATGATCCAGCACTCTTTCTGTGCCCATGTAGGTAATTATCACCTTTCCATACTGGCCTATACTTTTCTTGGCATTGCTATTTTAAAAGGCATTAGTTCTTGCAGGCCCGACTAGTGTTTAGTTACATCATTAAAGCAATCAGCACTACGGGGAATTCTTATAATGTGTATATTATAAGGATAATTTTTATTACCTTGCGGTTCCTTTAGGGGCGTGGCTGCTACATTATAAACAAGCAATGACAGCCCTAAGGGGGAACACATAAAAGTAACTCCTTTCAATGAGTGCTTAGATTGAAACTGACAAGGTAATTGACAAGAATGTTTTTAATAGGCAGGATTTATATCAGCCACTCTAGGGCTCCACAAATTAGGCCACTGGCAGCATGTTTACAAGTGCGTACATGTTCTAAATAACATGTTTTTAGTGTAGGCAACCCATGACCATCCACCCAGCATATTACCTGGTTCAACGAGCACTGCATTCTACTGGGTTTTTTCCCCTCTGACTATAGCATGTACAGTGAGGGAAATAAGTATTTGATCCCCTGCTGATTTTGTCCGTTTGCCCTCTGACACAGAAATGACCAGGCTATAATTGGAATGGTAGGTTTATTGTAGCTGTGAGAGACAGAACAACAACAAACAAACCCTCAAAAGCCCAGTGCCCAAAAGTCAGCGATGGATTTGCATTGTAGTGAGGGAAATAAGTATTCGATCCCTTCACAAAAGATGTCTTAGTACTTGGTGGCAAAACCCTTGTTGGCAATCACAGAGGTCAGACGTTTCTTGTAGTTGGCCACCAGGTTTGCACACAACCCAGGAGGGATGTTGTCCCACTCCTCTTTGCAGATCCTCTCCAAGTCAGAAAGGTTTCGAGGCTGATGTTTGGCAACCCGAACCTTCAGCTCCCTCCACAGATTTTCTATGGGATTAAGGTCTGGAGACTGGCTGGGCCACTCCAGGACCTTCATGGGCTTCTTGAGCCACTCCTTTGTTGCCTTGGCTGTGTGTTTTGGGTCATTGTCATGCTGGAATACCCATCCACGACCCATTCTCAATGCCCTGGCTGAGGGAAGGAGGTGCTCACCCAAGATCTGACGGTACATGGTCCCGTCCATCGTTCCTTCGATGCGGTGAAGGTGTCCTGTCCCCTTAGCAGAAAAACACCCCCAAAGCATAATGTGTCCACCTCCATGTTTGATGGTGGGGATGGTGTTCTTGGGCTCATAGGCAGCATTCCTCCTCCTCCACACACGGCGAGTTGAGTTGATGCCAAAGAGCTCGATTTTGGTCTCATCTGACCACAACACTTTCACCCAGTTCTCCTCTGGATCATTCAGATGTGCATTGGCAAACTGCAGACAGGCCTGTACATGTGCTGCCTTGAGCAGGGGGACCTTGCGGGCACTGCAAGATTTCAGTCCTTCACGGCATAGTGTGTTACCAATTGTTTTCTTGGTGACTATGGTTCCAGCTGCCCTGAGATCATTGACAAGTTCCCCCCGTGTAGTTCTGGGCTGCTTTGTCACCATTCTCATGATCATTGCAACTCCACGAGGTGAGATCTTTCATGGAGCCCCAGACCAAGGGAGATTGACAGTTATTTTGTGTTTCTTCCATTTGCGAGTTATCATGCCAACTGTAGTCACCTTCTCACCAAGCTGCTTGGCGATAGTCTTGTAGCCCAGTCCAGCCTTGTGCAGGTCTACAACCTTGTCCCTGACATCCTTCGACAGCTCTTTGGTCTTGGGCATGGTGGTGAGTATGGAAGCTGAGTGATTGCTTTCTTCTATGGACAGGTGTCTTTTATACAGGTACTGTAACAAGCTGGGATTAGGAGCACTCCCTTACAGAGGGTGTTCCTCATCTCAGCTCGTTACCTGCATATAGTGAAAAGACACCTGGGAGCCTGAAATCTTGCTGGTTGATAGGGGATCGAATACTTATTTCCCTCACTACAATGCAAATCCATCGCTGACTTTTGGGCACTGGGCTTTTGAGGGTTTGTTTGTTGTTATTCTGTCTCTCACAGCTACAATAAACCTACCATTCCAATTATAGCCTGGTCATTTCTGTGTCAGAGGGCAAACGGACAAAATCAGCAGGGGATCAAATACTTATTTCCCTCACTGTAGGGCAAAATCTCCTGAGGACTCTGCAGGTTTTTTACATAATTATTTTCACATAATTATTTTCAAAGATAATATTTATTAGAAATGTTTCTTACTTCACAACTACAGTGATATGTTAAATGTGTGATTTTAAACATGAAAAAAATAGTGTTTTCCCTCGCTGGCTGGCCTGGCCGGTTCTTTCCCTCTCTGCCTGCCCACCGCTGCCGTGACCATTTTCTTGCCCCCTCCCTGTCGCTATCCAGGCAGCTGCTTGCAAACTCTCATGAGAGCTGCCACACATGGGATTAGCAACGGGTACGCCTTGGAGAAATATATAAAGATCATTGGCAAAGCAGTCATCTCTAGATCATCCTGTGAAGGAGAATTTTACAACACATCAACACAAATGTGTGGTAAAGTAAGTATGCTGTACAATAGTTGTCTGACCACCTTCTGGTATATACTGCTGCTCCAGCTTTGCTCTGTTTTGCTAATTAATAGGAGCAGTTATTGGAAAGCCTTCCTTGCATTCACACATAATCTGTGTAGGGGAAGAATGGTAGTTCAGTCTGCAAATAGCAAAGCACAACCAGTTTAGCGAGATAGCAGCAAAGCAAGAAGTCTGGAGACAGTTCTTTAGTGTTGAAGAACTACATATATATATATATAAAATTTCTATACCGCCCTTCCATTTAAAGAAATTTAAGAAAAGGTTACAAACAAATGTGAAAGAGCCTGCAGCTGAAGAGAGAGAGACCAAAATAAACAGCCATCTCTAGAGAGACAAAATGGAGACTAACACTGGAAGAACAAAGAGGGGAGGAGTCCAGCACTTATATCCATTACCCTAAAACCCCACCAGTGTTCACTATGAGACATTGCAGCCAGAGGCGTATCTAGGGAAAATAGCACCTAGGGCAAGCACTGAAATGGCGCCCCCTGTCCAAGCATCTGACACGCATCTTTCAGATAACTTTGCCATAATATCAGCTGAAAAACAACCTTTTAATATTTCAAAAACTATTTAGCAGTGGACTTGGCCATATCAAAAAGTGCTGGAAAACTACAAATTTCAGGATGCTGGGGCTCATGAAATACCCAAATACTATGTGGAGGTGTACTTAGGAAACTAGAAGTGCCTGTCTAATTCTCTACTATGCACTGTAGCATCACTATTACATAAGTTTTAAAAATCAATGGAGAATTTGACTTTTCCCAGATACTCTGAAAATAATGAAAGGATATGCAGAGTAAACTTGTCACTGCTTGGAATATATTCTAGTCTTTCAGAAAGACAGTTGAAATGAGAGAAAGAGAGCAAGAAACTCCCAGTGGGCCTTAATACTAAGGATTTTACACTGATTCAAAGACAAACTCACTATTAATAGCCATATTAGCAAGAATCACATTTAACTCACTTATCACAAGAAGCAAAATAAGAGCAAATGAATACAATCCTAGCTCATAAGCGTCAGCTCAGTATTCACAAGCCCTGATTCTCTGTACATAGTGCCAATCTGAATATGTGTACAGTGTCTTATATTATATTAAATTTTTTTTAAAAAAAAAATTAGCCTGTAGCCCCTTTGTGGGGCTTCCTAAAGTCTGGGGTGTTTTGTTTTGTTTTTTGCAAAGGTTCCCCCTCACCCCACTGGCCTCTAGGGCCTCACAGGTACCATTTGAGCATGTGCAGTGGACAATTTTAAAAATAATCTTTTTTTTTTAAAGGCCATTTTTTTCCTTAAAAATAAAATTAAAAATGGCTGCTGAAAACAAAATGGCCACCGTGCATGCTCAAATTGCCTCTGCAAGGCCTGGCATGACCTAGGGCCTCACAGAGGCCTTTTGAACATGCATGGTGGCCATTTTGTTTTCAGTAGCCATTTTTTATTTTTAAAAAAATTTTACAAAATGGCGCCCCCTTCATGTGGTGCCCGGGGCACGTGCCCTGCCTGCCCCACCCTAGATATGCCCCTGATTGCAGCTGATGTTGACTCCACCCTCCAACACTCATTCTCATCGGTTCATGCTACTGTCTATAAGTCCCAACTTCTCTCTCAAGGTTTTGAAACATTTCCTAGGCAACAGATTAATTAGCACATCTGGTACCATTTGTTCACTTGGACGATACATCAATTTTACAAATCCCTTTTCTCATGCATCCCACACATAATGATATTTTGTTTCAATGTGTTTTGTTCTATATTTTATTCTCCCAATTTGTGAGATCTGGATGCAGCTTTGATTATCCTCGAACATCTCAGTGGGTTTTGGTTCATCTATGTTGAAATCTGACATTAGCTTGTGCAGCCATGCCACCTCTTGACATGCTTGAGTGGTAGATAATGTTCTGTCTCAGTAGGTGAGAGAGCAACTATTGATTGCTTGCAGCTATGCCAACTGACTGCTCCACCACCATAAAAGAATACATGATCTCTGGTTGACTTCCAGTCTGTTTGGTCCTCAGCCTAGTCTGCATCCATATAACCTAGTAATGTGGGTCCACTACTAGCAGGCAGCTTTAATTTGTGATGGATTGTCCGTTTAAGGTACCTGCCTTGTCTCTTCAGTCATCTTTGCTGGGTGTGCTTACTTTCTTACTTAAGATTCCCTCAGATGCAGATATAAGATGCAGTCTTGTTATCATAGCTACAAATAAAAGTTTTCCAATCGCTGTACTGTACTCACTGTTGTCTGGCAGAAGTTCACTTTCTTCCTTCTGTTTTAGGTAACCTGCTTCCATAGGTATACTCATTTCTTTGGCCTCTGTAAGTCCCAAATAGTCTAATAAATCATTTATTTTCTGTTTTTGGTTAAGCAAATAGCTTCCATCCTTTTCTCTCTCTATGTCTATCCCAAGATAGTGTGAAACAGGCCCAAGTTATTTTTCTTCTATTTCACTGTTCAGGTGTTTTATTATTTCAAGGTTGTCCTCTATTTTCATAAAAAATTATCAGATCATAAATGAAAGTAAGTATATACAGGTGAAACTCGGAAAATTAGAATATCGTGCAAAAGTCCATTAATTTCAGTAATGCAAATTAAAAGGTGAAACTGATATATGAGACAGACGCATTACATGCAAAGCGAGATAAGTCAAGCCTTAATTTGTTATAATTGTGATGATCATGGCGTACAGCTCATGAAAACCCCAAATCCACAATCTCAGAAAATTAGAATATTACATGGAACCAAGAAGACAAGGGTTGAAGAATAGAACAATATCGGACCTCTGAAAAGTATACAGTGTACTGTGCTTGATTGGCCAGCAAACTTGCCTGACCTGACCCCATAGAGAATCTATGGGGCATTGCCAAGAGAAGGATGAGAGACATGAGACCAAACAATGCAGAAGAGCTGAAGGCCGCTAATGAAGCATCCTGGTCTTCCATAATACCTCATCAGTGCCACAGGCTGATAGTATCCATGCCACGCTGCATTGAGGCAGTAATTGCTGCAAAAGGGGCCCAAACCAAGTACTGAATACATATGCATGCTTATACTTTTCAGAGGACCGATATTGTTCTATTCTTCAATCCTTGTCTTCTTGGTTCCATGTAATATTCTAATTTTCTGAGATTGTGGATTTGGGGTTTTCATGAGCTGTACGCCATGATCATCACAATTATAATAAATTAAGGCTTGACTTATCTCGCTTTGCATGTAATGCGTCTATCTCATATATCAGTTTCACCTTTTAATTTGCATTACTGAAATTAATGGACTTTTGCACGATATTCTAATTTTCCGAGTTTCACCTGTAGGTCCATCTGTTGTCTTTGAACCTCGAGTACAAGCAAGGTCAGCCATTCCTTGGGTAAATCCCTCATTGACTAGGAACTGGTTTAATTCTACAGCTTACATAAAAGTTTTTCTTCACCAGTTCCATGAATCCTGGAGGCTGCTCCATATAAATATCTTCTTTGATGTCTCCGTGAAGAAATGCACTTTTCACGTCTACTTGATCCACTTGCATGTTCTTTGTTGCTGCAGTGCTTACTGAGGTGTGTTTTACAATGGGAGCAAATGTCTTGTCATAATCTTCCCCCTATATTTGCAAGAATCCCTTAGCCACCAGTTTCACTTTGTAATGCTGGACATCTCCTTATGCATTTTGCTTAATTTTAAAAATCCACTTGCACCCCACAGTCTTTCTTCCCTCAGGTAGCCCTGTGAGTGCGTTATTTTTGTACAATGATTCAATTTCTTCTTTTGCAGTTTCCTTCCAGTTTTGTGCTTCAGTTGCAAGCAAGTTATCAATTTCTGTCCACACGCTTAGTTAATGAAACCTTTCTCCCTTTGCAATGTAGGGAAGTTTTTTAGGAAGAACTCCTTTATTTTCTCGTGTTGAATGCCACACCCTTCATCAGCATCCTCTTCTGCTGAATCACTGCCAGGTGCAAAACTTACAGTGGATCTTTCCTTTTGTTCATATTGCCTTGATTCTTTCTCCAACGGAAAATTGCACTCTGTGTTTGGCAGTTCACTAATGGTTGGTTTTTCATTCTCACTGAGGTATGCTACATAGCATATTTTAATTGTTTCAGTGGCAAGATCTAAAATCCTATATCCTTTACATCCTATGGAATAGCTAACAAATATTCCTTCCTCAGATCTACAGTTGAGTTTGGTTCTTTTGGCTTATGTTATATAGGTGTATGCTTTAGATCCAAACACTCTTATATGACTCAAAGTGAGCTTGTTGCCATGCCATAACTCATGTGGCATTCTTCCTGTGGCCTTTGTTAGCAATCTATTTTGCAGCTAATTAGTAGTCATCACTGCCTCTCCCCAAAATTTAATAGCCAAATCAGCATCTACAAGCATGCATCTCGTCATTTCCTTAAGAGAACGGTTCTTTCTTTCTGCCACTCCATTTTGCTCCGGAGTATAAGGAACAGTCTTTTGGTGTTCAATGCCCTTCTCCTTTAGGAATCTTAGGACATAATTCCCAGTGTATTCACCACCATTGTCACTGTGGAGGATCTGTGGCTTTCTCCCACACATCTTGGGAAATGTTGCAAGCTCACTCCTTCAACATATTTTTTAGTCTTTCTAGTACTTGTCCCTTTTCAGTTAACAAGTATGTATGAGTGTATCTAAAATAGTCATAAATGAAAGTAAGAGCATATTTATTCTCTCTTGATGTATTAATTTTCAAATGCAAAGGTCCACAAACTTCATTATGAATCAGATCCAAAGGATGTTTCTCTTTCTTTGCATGGAAGAAAAGCAGACTGTTTTGCCTTTGTTTATACAGCATGCACACTTTGATTCAGTGCTGCAGGGGGCAATTTTTAGGCCCTTTACCAAATCCAACTTTTCAGCCTGAAATATCATTTTGGCATCTCTATGGCCTAACCTTCTGTGTCACAAAATCAGACATCCTTTGTGCATCCATTCCTTCACAGTTTTGGTTTTTTCACTCCATCTTGTGAGACCAGAGCTCATACTCAGGACCTTGCAACTTTTCAGTCATCTGGAATCCTTGTGCTGTCTCCATTTTCAAAGCTTTTCTCTTTGCTTTGCTTTCTATTTAACTCTCTAGGCTTTTCTCTTTTATTTATTGGTTTCTGGGCCTCATAACCCTTTGTAGGGGAAGAATGGCAGTTCAGTTCCCAAATAGCAGCGCAAAAACAGTTTGGTGAGAAAGCAGAAAAGCAAGAGGTCTGGAGACAGTTCTTTAGTATTGAAGAACTACAATGATTTATTTAAAGAAAGGGTTACAAACAAATGTGAAAAGCCTGCAGCTTAATTTCAGCTATAGCTCATGGCTGAAGAGAGAAAGACCAAAATAAGCAGCCATCTCTGGAGAGACTAAATGGAGACTAATACTGGAAGAACAAAGAGGGGAGGAGTCCAGCACTTTTATCCATGACCCTAACCTGCCCCCCAGGGGTCACTATGAGACATTGCAGCTAAGAGCTGATGCTGCCAGGGTCCTAGCTCCAATAATCTGAAGCCAGATCTTGGTAATATCACAGTCTAGGAATGCCTTTGTTGCCATAATCAAAGTCAATGGCAGCAAAACCAACATCTGCTTGTAATTTTGGGTTCGTTCTAATTTAAGATAGATAAATTTTTTATGACTGGATGCTGTCCTTGATTCTTCAGGTTGTTTCCGAAGATGCTGCACACTTGTGCTTCAATAAGTACTTCTGGCATAAATCAGCAGCAAACATACAATATACATATTGCAAATCACTAATTCAAACATTTATTTAATCTTTGAAGTACTCAAAGTTTACAGAAACATAGTTGCCCTTCTCGAAATCCATCCTATTCTGGTGAGACAGGAAAAGTCAAATAATAAACAAGAATTGTGTCCGCAAAAGGTCTTCTTAGTTGTGGAATCCCCATTGTAGAATGCTCTTCCTAGGGAGACTCACCTGGTAGCAGCTGTGATGTCTTTTCAGCACCAGGTGAAGATCTTTTATTTGCTCAGACATTTCGAAAAGCCACCAAATCAAGAGAAGGAAATCTTAGATGGTGAGTTTGATTTTGAAATTCATAAGACAATGTGCAATAATTTATGAATTTATCAGCCTGTTTTGCCATGTTGCAAGTTAATGAGAAATGCAGAATTGTATTCCCCTCCTTAAAATCAGACCTGGATGGTTATTACTTATTCTGTTGAATTATCGATCAAAATATTTTGGGATCAAACTTTAATAGTTCAAAACATTTAAAAATGTCTATTTTGAAAATATATTCTTATATATTTTTATTTTCTTATGTATTTTTCTGCTCATCAAGTGGTAAACAAAAACTGTGACATCAAAAGGACATTACAGATAAACTATAGTTTCTGGGGAAGGTTGCTTAAGGTGTTTTCAGTTGCCGGGTGGGGGGGACACAATAGCATTTATTAGCAGCATTTCACTTAGTTAGCATGGTTTATGTGTATCTCACTCTACAACTGTCAACTGTCAGCTGAAATGATGGGGCTGACAGATGAGAATCTTAAAAGTTCAGCTCCTTTCAAATGTGCTAAATGCATAAGAGCTCCTTAATTTGGGCTCTACTGAAACCAACAAAAAGCCCTTGTAAGTATGCAAGGTTTTATTCCACTTTTGCATGTTTAGTATGCACAGAGAATCTTAAATGCTTTTCAGCCAGATACTCTGTTAATTCTATGAGTCAGAAAGATTTCATTAGGCAGACTTTAGGCCACAGTGAGCTACAAATGGAATTCCTCTTTAAAAAACAAATCTGAACCTCATACTATATGACCCATACCCATTGACAAATGGTCTAAAAATTCTCTTGCAGTCTTTAATTGCCTTGATTCAAATGATGCTCTTCCATTGTAACACAAAAAAATCTTTTGAATCAAGGTGTTAAGAATTAGGAAAAACTAAAACAAATAAATAAAACTGACAAAAGTGCAAAAAATATATATCTCAAGTTAATACACATTAGCAAATATATTGTTTACTTATAAATCATACCTTTTTTGAGAAAAGGGAGAGGTGGAGTATTCAACTTTTTCTAAACAAACATAAAAGCTATTAATCACTGTTCAGTTAGCCCCAGCCCTACTTGCTTAATTAGTGCTCTCTCTGTGGCATTTCCAATGGAGTTGCTCCCTACTTTGTCAATTCATTTTGTCTAAACAGTTTGGAGATATTGATATTTTAATAAATAATTGCAGATTTGACTGTTGTGTTTCATTAAAACCGTTTTGCACTGCTTACAAATGCACTAAATAAACCAAGCATAAGGAACCGTTTGTTGTTTTGCATTCATAAGTGACAGCCTGCCAAAAAAGGCATACGGGTGTCGATAAACTAAATGTATACATCCATGAAGTGTTTCTATCCCAGGAGATAGTTATTACTATTTTGAAATGCAGTATCATTTAGAAATGAAACAAAGATAAGAAGAGTTTTGATCTGGGCTGGCCTTGGTGTGTGACTTCAACTTAGGAAACATTTATCAAGCACCATAAAGATGGATCAGTCTTGAGATATACCAGTTAACTCAGCCATGAAATACCCAGTTTGGAGACTTACACACACATAGGCAGATTATTCTGTGAGAGCAGTTGTTGCTAATATCTGGATGAATTCTCATGGATTCAGACAAACTCAGTAAAACTTATCCTAACTGTGATTGCCAGGCGAACTTGCTTTTCACTGACTTGTAGTGCTGAAACAGCTATTCCTTAGATAAAGCTAAAGTAATATTACCATATAATATATGTAATCACAATGTAAGTTAACCCTCAGTAACAGATTCTGGAACCAAGTCGGCCATAAGCAAAGCAGCTCTTTAGTTCCAGGGCCACTCAAATACCTATGGATAATAAAGTGTGAAGTCAAATAACATTCTTGTAATTATATCCATCCCACGCAGGCCATTGAGTTCCTCTTGAGTGCTTGTTGAAACCAATGTGAGTCTTTCACTGATGGCAGCCACTTGAGCAGGCTCACTGTAAGAAACAAAGAGCTATGTAAATATTATAAGGAATAGAAGTGTTAGAACAATCAATGGAAACATGCCAAGCTACTCATACAAGAATCTATGGAGAAAATTTGGCTAAAGCATTTAACTCTTTTCCTAGCTCTGGGCTAACATTCCTGTCTACATGATTTTTAGTGAACTGTTCATTGTTAGTTTGCATCTTTGCTGCTATATGCATGGATGTATAAATAAATAAATAAGTAAGTAAGTAAGTAAGTAAATAACTAAATAAATCACACCACTTTCCAACCAAAAACAATCTCATACTGCATTTTTAAAAATATCATTCATAGTTATTATTTGCTGCCATGTTTAAAAGAATACCCTAGATATTCTGATAAGTTTTATGTAAGTTGTCTTTTATCTGATATGAATGATATATTTTCTTTAAGTGTAGCAAAGTTTTGTCACACAGCAGGAAAGGTCCAACAGAATATGGTAAGTTGATTAGAATGTTTATGCTGTAATTATATCTACAATGTTTGATTACCAGTAGTAGTATGTAAGCATTGTCCAATAGGATCCAATAGGATTTCAAGAAGCCTTGGAGAGATTTAGTGTTGGCTCTGCTGGTGATCCTGATGATGCCCTGGTGGAGAATTGGAACATCAAACTCACTGGCCCACTTCAAAATTGGCCCCTTGGTATAAGGAAGAACTACGGGTGCTGAAGCAGCAAGGTAGACAAGTGTGCAAGTGGAGAAAGACTCAGCTTGAATCCGACAGATTGCAACATAGAGCTCATTTGAAGATCTATGCTCAGGTGATACGTGCGGCAAAGAAGCGATTCTTTTCTGCCCGTATTGCATCCACAAGTTCATGTACAGCAGAGTTGTTCAGGGTTGTGAGAGGGCTAGTGGGCTAGTGAGTGCCCCTCCTCCCTTGAATCAGAATCTGGAACCATCGATTACCAGTTGTGATGTGTTTAATGAATTCTTTGTGGGGGAAATCTCTCGTATTTGGGCCGACTTAGACTCTGTCTCCACAATTACTTCAGTGTCTGATGTGGAGGTGTCCAGCGACTCCTCTTGTGTGATTAGGTTGGATCAGTTCCAGTTTGTGACTCCTGAGGATGTGGAAAAGCTGATTGGAATGGTGCGGCCTACCACCTGTTCTCTTGACCCTTGTCCGACATGGCTTATATTATCTGGCAGGGGGGTTGTTGTAGAAGGCCTGGTAGAGATTATAAATGCATCTCTAAGGGAAGGTAGGATGCCTCCTTGTCTTAAGAAGGCAATTATTAGACTGCTTCTGAAGAAGCCTTCCCTGGATCCCTCGGACTTTAACAACTACAGGCCTGTCTCCAACCTTCCATGGCTGGGCAAGGTAATTGAGAGGGTGGTGGCCTCCCAGCTCCAGACAGTCTTCGATGAAACTGATTATCTTGACCCATTTCAAACTGGCTTTCGGGATGGCTATGGGGAGGAGACTGCCTTGGTCGGCCTGATGGATGATCTCCAATTGGCAATTGACAGAGGAAATGTGACTCTGTTGGTCCTTCTGGACCTCTTGGCGGCTTTCGATACTATCGACCATAGTATCCTTCTGGAGCATAGTATCCTTCTGGAGGGGTTGGGAGTTGGAGGCACTGCTTTGCAGTGGTTCTGCTCCTACCTCTCGGGCAGGTTCCAGATGGTGTCCCCTGGAGACTGCTGTTCTTCAAAATCTGAACTCTTGTATGGTGTGCCCCAGGGCTCCATATTGTCTCCAATGTTGTT
Source organism: Hemicordylus capensis (assembly GCF_027244095.1). NCBI lineage: Eukaryota > Metazoa > Chordata > Lepidosauria > Squamata > Cordylidae > Hemicordylus > Hemicordylus capensis. The sequence goes on from NC_069657.1 coordinate 64,440,575, forward strand.
TAATATCTACATGAAACCGCTGGGAGAGATCATCAGGAGATTTGGTGCAGGGTGCTATCAGTATGCTGATGACACCCAAATCTATTTATCCATGTCAGCATCATCGGGAGAGGGCATAACCTCTCTAAATGCCTGCCTGGAGTCTGTGATGGGCTGGATGAGAGATAACAAACTGAGACTGAATCTGGCTAAGACGGAGGTACTCATTGTGCGGAGTTGGAACTTGAGAGATGATTTTGATCTGCCTGTTCTGGATGGGGTCACACTTCCCAAAAGGAACAGGTACACAGTCTATGGGTGCTTCTGGATCCAAGCCTCTCCCTGGTTTCCCAGGTTGAGGCAGTTGCCAGAGGTGCCTTCTATCAGCTTCAGCTGATACACCAACTGTGTCCATTTCTTGAGGTGAACGACCTCAAAACAGTGGTACATCTGCTGGTAACCACCAGACTGGATTACTGTAATGCGCGCTATGTGGGGCAGCCCTTGTACGTAGTCCAGAAACTATAGTTGGTCCAGAATACAGCAGCCAGGCTGGTCTCTGGGTCATCTCGGTGAGACCATGTAACTCCTGTATTGAAGGAGCTACACTGCCAATTCTGGGCAAAATACAAGGTGCTGGTTATAACCTATAAAGCCCTAAACAGTTTGGGCCCTGGGTATTTAAGAGAACCCCTTCTTCGGCATGAACCCCTTCGCCCACTGAGATCTGCTGGAGAGGTCCATCTGCAGCTGCCACCGGGTCGTCTGGTGGCCACTCAGAGATGGGCCTTCTCCGATGCTGCCCCGAGGCTTTGGAATGCGCTCCCTAGTGAAATAAGAGCCTCCCCATCTCTGACAAAATTTAAATTGTTGTAATGTGTGGTTTCCCCCTCCCCCCATTTGTCTTAATGAATGTTTTACTTTGTTTTTATTCTGTTGTAAACCGCCCAGAGACATAAGTTTTGGGCGGTATTAAAATGTTTAAATAAATAAATGAAATTTAGTCTTTCTTCCTTTCTCTGGTCTATAATTGAACTAAAGATTGATTGATTCATTCATTCATTCACCAAAAAATCACAAAGCAGTTTACACTGCAAAAAGAATAAGAAAATGGTTCCTTAACCCAAAAGAGCTCACAATCTAAATAATAAGATATAGGAGGCATCAGTAATAGTCACTGAAGAGATGCTGTGCTGGACTGAACAGAGACAGTGCTATCTCCCTGCTATATAGAACATCACCGTCAACAACTGTGCAGTGATCAAGAGGGGATGTGAATTCTTGCCATTGTCTTCAGGCACGGTGGTGGTGGTGGGGATACTACCAGCATAATGCAGGTGCACTTTTTCTGGATGGACAATCACCCCTGCTACATCAGCAGCCTGCACTGGGGCAACGGTCCACTTAGTTACCTTGTGGTCATGCAGTGCTGGCTACAGCACTCCTACCTTCTCTGTCACCTCCCTGCATCTGAAAGCAAGAGTGGGAATTGTTGAGAGCCAAGCTTGATTTGTATAATAGATATTCTCCGGAGCTAGCATATGAAATTAGGCTTATTTCACCAGTGTCACAAAGTGACCAGTTCTTTATACAGTGACCATGTACAGTCTGGGTACGCAGGTAGAAAGAAGACCCAAAACACTCCCAAATAATTCAATGGGCTTTATTATAGAAAGTTGCTCATCAGGATAAGATTCAAACAGGTCATCCAAATTAAACATGTTTGCAGTTCAAGGTGTAGTGCAATGTACCTGGCAATCACTTGTCTGTGCAATTAATAACTACAGCTGACTAACAAATCCTAATAAAACATTTAGACAGAAACAGAGAGAGAAGAAGGGAGGGAGGGCTTAGGAAAGGGGTGGCAGTGATTAGTAGGGAGGAGGGAAGGGGGTGAGCAGGCTGGTTTGTGCGTTGAATGGGCATCTCACCAGGTTCACGAAGAAGACTTCAAAGGACTTGTTCATTGCTGGGGCTTGGGGGTGACACAGGCTTCAAATGGAAAAAGGCATGTGCTGGATTTCACAGACAGAGTCAGCCCTTGGTTCTTTACCCCGCGGCAAGACTCACTGAGCAGTCTCTTGTCTGCAGGCTTCAGGCCTCTGCTTAGCTAAGCAGCTAGACAACAGGCACTTGGGATACGCACATGAGCAAATATTGCTTGTTAGGCAAAGACTGTTGATTTGCCATGTCCAGAGACCCCTTTTTATAGTTGTTCCATTATTTGATCTCCATAGAGTCTATTCAAAATATCATCATCCTTCCTAGATCACAAAAGTTGACAATTTGCTGTTAAGAAAATAAGAACAGCCCTGCTGGATCAGGCCCAAGGAGGCCCATCTAGTCCAGCATCCTGTTTTGCACAGTGGCCCACCAGATGCCGCTGGAAGCCACAGACAGGAGTTGAGGGCATGCCCTCTCACCTGCCATTACTCCCCTGTTACCCTCTCGATACTATCTTTTTAATTATTGATATTAGTTCAGGATATTAGGACAATCCAGGGTGATCTGGGTCCCATCTTCCTTAATAAAATGGAATCAGACACAGGCCTGGATTCTACATAAGTCTGGATTGGTAACTCAGGGTTTAATGTTGGAGTCAGGGTGTCCACAACAGAATTCCTTCCCCGCATGAGCATCCCTTCAGTGGCCACCATTGATTCTGTTTTACATACTTATTTGTTTGTTTGTTTAAAATATTCATACCCCGCTCCTCCAGTACCCTACTGCTTGGGGCAGCTCAAAATAGTAATATAGATACAATATACAATAAAAGCAATACAATTAACCAAATTAAGTGAACAAGTGAAAAGTCAGGTTAAAAACCACAATCAGTATTAAACTGCAGATTAAAAATTTTAAACCTACAAATTGAGAATTATAAAAACTAAGATCTAAAGAACCTACCAGATATAACCACAGAAGGGGCATTAAAAAGCCTCTTTTAAAAACAACTGTTGTTGTTGTTGTTATTATTATTATTATTATAGATTTATATCCCGCTCTTCCTCCAAGGAGCCCAGAGCGGTGTACTACATACTTGAGTTTCTCTTTCACAACAACCCTGTGAAGTAGGTTAGGCTGAGAGAGAATTGACTGGCCCAGAGTCACCCAGCTAGTTTCATGGCTGAATGGGGATTTGAACTCGGGTCTTCCCGTTCCTAGTCCAGCACAACTAAAAACACATATTTTTAAAACTACTGAAGGAGGGAGCATGGAGCATGGCAAAGCTCTTCAGGGAGTGTGTTCCAAAGCCAAGGGGCCACAAGCAAAAAGGCCCTGTCTCTAGTCCCCACCAACCGGATCTTTGTTAATGGTGGGGTCATGAGCAGGGCCTGGGACAATGAATGGAGGGCCCTGGCAAGTTCATATGGGTGAACGCAGTCCGACGGGTACCCCAGCCCCAAGCTGTGTAGAGCTTTAAAGGTCAAGACCAGCACCTTGAATCTAGCCCAGAAACTGACCGGTAATCAATGAAGCTGTCGCAGGATGGGTATGATACTCATGAAGTGACTTGCGCCCACGAGCATCCTTGCAGCAGCATTCTGAACCAGGGGAAGCTTCCAAATAGTCTTCAAGGACTGCCCTATGTGGAATGCATTGCAGTAGTCCAATCTGGATGTTACCAATGCATGAGTGACTGAGGTCAGGTCTGTCTTCTCCAAACAGGGTCACAGCTGGCGTACCAGCTGCAGTTGGTAAAAGGCGCTTCTGCACACCACTGCCACCTATGCCTCCAAGGACAACTTCAGGTCCAGAAGCACCCACAAGCTGTGGACTTTGTCTTTTATACTTGATAATATGCCAAGGAAAAATAAAGATGGAAATGGCAGCAGGTTTTTGTCTCTGTAATAGTTCTCTTTACATAATTCTAGGCAACAGTACATATTTACTGGGGGCAAAGGGTTGAAACAGATGGTCATTTTGAAACACTAATGATCATCATGTGCACCTTGCCCTGGGTTCCATCACTATCTGAACTAAAAACAGCAGGGTCTTCCCTGTGCTGGCACCACAGCTGAAATCAGCTTCAGAGAGGCCTGCCAGAATACATTTGAGAGACTTTATTATTCTCATGTGATTTTCAATTAGTTTTTTAAAGTACATGCTGCTGCCCTTTATCTTCTTACTCTTTTATCATTTTTATTATTGTTGTACTAGCATATTGGCTATTTTTTCTAATTGACTGTACATTGTCTTGAGTACTTCCAGTTAACATTCCTGCATGAAGAAATTGTTAAGATTGTATAGTATATGGTAAATTGCTGATTAGTAACATTTTAATTATTTTTACTAAAGTCCCTCCCCACTTCTTTATTATTTGTTTGTTATAAAAAAACACAAACAAAATTCCCCTCACCACTTGGCAGTATGATAAGGACAACCAAGCTACCTTAAGGCAACAGAGATCACTCTGGGGTAGCTATAGAGGCTTCAGGGGATCAACTCTGCAGCCTTTTTAAGCAATCCCAGGTGAAAGTCCTGTACTATATAATGTACAATCTTAACCATTTCTTCATGCAGGAATGTTAAGTGGAAGTATTTCTTATCTTTGTATCTTTGATACAGTAATTATGTTATTAATAATTAATTAATATTAAAAGTAGATTTAAAGTGATATTTAATTTTTGACTTTTTAAAAATCTCTGATAAAGGAAAAGCAATGTATAACTTTTTTCTTAATTTTACTTGCGTATTTACTGCAGGTAACTATTTATATATATATAGCCATTATTTCTGCTATCTTCAGAAGCCCCAGATATTGTGAGTTGAGGCCTAATTCACCAAGATTTTTTTTCTAAATACATCCCCATGAAATGACAAGAGCTATTGAAAAAGGACTGTTTATACATACACAGTATGTATACTCATACACACGCACGCACAGTGTTTCAACAACACAATCATTTGTAGCACAACATACCATTAAACATTTGCGATCTCTCCTATCCATAAACACAGAGTTTTAGAGCGACGCTTAAAATTATTTTTAATTATAGAGGGAGATGTTTTTGATTATCAGACATTTCAGCAATAATTCTGTCTATCTTTAAGTCACTAATGAGGATCATAACTCCTGAAAGTCAAGGACAAGTTACTCAATGTAATATTTGCATGGGTCAGGAGAGAGGTCAGTGGTCCCTGTGAGGGAGGATGCATGTTTCCAATTGGCCTTGAAAAACAGACACATAGCCTAGGCAGGGAATTATGTGTGGTTGAATTACACAGCAGGGAACCTGATAACTGCTTCTGATGTTGCACTGGAGCAACTGGTGAGAAATATAAGTGCTGTAGATCCTCTTAAAGTGCTACTTTTCTGGTGGTGATGTTTGTGTTATCCAGCTGTGATGTTAAAGAAAGCCCATATAAACCAACACAGATAGACAAATTATTTTATAATTTATTTATTAAAACATTTTTATACCACCCAAAACTTACATCTCCAGGCGGTTTACAACAGAATAAAAACAAAGTAAAACATTCCTTAAGACAAAAATGGGGAAGGGGGGGGGGAATACACACACACACACACACACACACATATTAAAACAATTTAAAAATTTTAAAATAATACTTTAAAACAGCATTAAAACCATTAAAACAACATTAATTAAAAGCCTGGGTGAAGAGATGTGTTTTTAAAGACTTTTTAAAAGCTGTCAGAGATGTCTTTGTCAAGCTGTCAAATTAAATCTATCTTTGTTATGTCAGTAAATAACCATGGGGTTCATCTCATACTCTTCCATTCTTGTTTGTCCTGACTTTGAATCTTTTGACTTCCAAAAGATTTTAAATTAGAATTATTGAGTTGTAAGCCGCCCAGAGAACAATTTGTTATTGGGCAGCTAACAAAGAAGTTCATTATTATTATTATTATTATTATTATTATTATTATTATTTCTTGTTTACACAGTCAGTCAGGTGTTATTAACTGATTTGTTTTATCCAGACATTGAGTCCTTCCCAAGGACCTGAGATGGCTGAATTTTATTATCAATGTTGTTGTTATTATTATTATAGATATCGTTGCAAAATATAGGCTGTTCCCAGTAAAGTTGCTTTTTGTAATTGGCTGATGGTGATTTCTGTGACCCCTATGGTGTTGAGGTGCTCTTCAAGTTGTTTTGGAATTGCACCTAGGGCACCAATTACCACTGGGATTATTTTGGTCTTTTTCTGCCACAGCCTTTCAATTTCAATTTGTAGATCTTTGTATTTGGTGATTTTTTTCTATTTCTTTTTCTTCTATTCTGCTATCCCCTGGTATTGCTGTGTCGATTATTTTAACTTGTTTTTTCTTCTTCTCGACTACAGTTATATCTGGTGTATTGTGTGGCAGATGTTTGTCTGTTTGTAGTCGGAAGTCCCATAATATTTTTACATCTTCATTTTCTTCAACTTTTTCAATTTTATGGTCCCACCAATTCTTGGCTACAGGTAGCTTGTATTTTTTGCAGATGTTCCAGTGTACCATCCCTGCTACCTTGTCATGCCTTTGTTTGTAGTCAGTCTGTGCAATCTTTTTACAACAGCTGATTAGGTGGTCCACTGTTTCATCTGCTTCTTTACAAAGGCGGCACTTGCTGTTTGTTGTGGATTTTTCTATTTTTGTTCTTATTGCATTTGTTCTTAATGCTTGTTCTTGTGCAGCCAGTATTAAACCCTCTGTTTCTTTCTTCAAGTTGCCATTCTTAAGCATTGCCAGGTCTTGGTGATGTCTGGTTTTCCACTTATATTGTGCAAATATTGACCATACAGTGGCTTATTTTTCCATTTTTCTGCTTGGTTCTTGACTTGTTCTTTCTTGTAGGCCTGCTTTGTTTCATTGGTGTTGAATAGTTTCTCGTTATTGACCATTTGAAGTGCATCCTCTTCACTGTCCTTTATATATTCTTCAAGGCCTCTTTTCTCCTCCCCTACAGTTTGAAGTGCAGCATTCCACTTCCACCTGAGCTGCGAAGGAGGTATAGCCTATCTACATCACTGCGGGGGTGCAGAGTGTGATTGATGGTCATTATTTTCCTGGTCTTACGATCTAGCATCTCTAGCTCTGCCTGGGTCCAGTCTATTATTCCTGCACTGTATCTGATAATAGGTATAGCCCAGGTGTTTATGGCTTGTATGGTTGTTGTTGTTGTTGTTAGCAAACTTTCAGAAATCAGCCAGAAGAATGCGTATCCCAGGAATATGTCAAATAAAAGTCTCCTGGTCATTTTTATTTTCAAAATTTTAGTAAGGTTTGGAGAAGAAAGAAGTGGAAGTACCTGATCCCAACTTTTGTACAATTCAATTATTTATTTGTTTGTTTGTTTGTTTGTTTGTTTAACATATTTCTATACTGCCCAAAACCTATGTCTCTGGGTGGTTTGAAATTGAAATCAGATTAAATTGGATTCAGATTCATTAACAATTTTAGTGGAGATTATTTTCAGGGCTTCTGAAAATCCCTAATGCCCTGCAAAGAAATGTTTGTACAGCCTGAAATTATCGAGCCACTTGTAGTGTTTTGTATTTCATTAATAATGAGCAAGAGCAAAATAATGTAATGACACCATGATCTCTTTTGAGCTAAATGACCTTTTCGAGGAGTTGCCTGAACTGTGGCTTATTGACAACTTGTTAAAATAGATTCTAATGATTTACTAAATTATCCTTATGTACATTTGCTTGATGCAAAAATTATGTTTCCAGCCCTTGAGCCAAAGCTTTTTTTGTATTTTTGTGTCTTTTTAATGGCTAAAACCAGTTGAAATTTCCTCTCTGTTTAATGCCTGTGCATGTTTGGAGCGGCAACATAGCCACTGCAATCTCTTTAGCACATTAACCCATTATTGATCTTAGACCTGACCTGACCTCTACCTAGAAGATCAGCTTCTCTGTGAATGAGAACTATAATTGATTCTGTTACTAAGCTATATCAAGGCTAAAGATCAACTTTCTAATGATTTCTTTTTTGAAATCACATTGGATTTTATGGACTATGGATCATTCCCCTCCCCTCCATTTTTACTATTTTAACAGCAGATTGAATAGACACATTTTCTTGCTAATTGTGTTAATTCTCATTCATTCTTGCTAATTCTAGTTGATTGCATAATCCAAAATTAATTATAAATATGCTACAGGAAAATTAATATGCATAAAGCTTTAGCAGTCAATTGTCCACAAATCCTGAGAGAAAGATGCAATTCATTCATTTGGGAGGAAACGAAGGACATAACTTGGTAAATACAAATTGGATATGCAATGTGGATTATCCCTCTATCTCAATGAGTCCCAGTTCATACATTACCATGGCAATGTGATTGCCACTGGAATACTTCAGCACATTTTGTTGTGGTGGTTGTTACTGTTGTTTATATTTACAAGTATGGACCCACAACAATATGTTGCAGTATAACCATATGAGGCTACATTGAGGAAGCCCACATACCATCAGTGTCATGCCTCAGCATATTCACGATTGTAATGCACTGAGCTACCCTTACATGCAATGGACGCTACTATGTTGTGGCACCTATTTATTATATCTATCAGTAAACTGTCCTGGTTTTTAACCTCAAGCCCAACACCACTGTGAGCAACACATGCTGGCATAATTGCAGTATGGAGGCTTTATTGTTATTTATGTATTATAGTTCTATACTGCCCCATCTGACAGCTCTGGGCAGTTCACAACAAATAAAACACCAACATAATTGTTTAAAACCACCGAATGATGAAAACTAACACAATGTATACAGTTTAAAACCATTTACAAATAATGTTAAGACCCTAGAAGGCCAGACCAAAAAAGTAAGGGCTTTCTTGAAGGCCAGTAATGTTGCTGAGTCTCAGATTTCTGTGTGAAGTGCATTCCACAGCGTAGGAGCAACTGTAGAGAAGACCTGATTCCAAGTCGCCACCAGATGAACCAGTGGCAGCTGAAAGAGGACCTCCCCAGATTATTATTTCTTTTATTATTTAATTTATATACCGCCTGACTCCGAAGGCTTACAGCAGTTCATAAACCATAAATGCAATAACACACAATAAAACAAACTATTAAAACAGCCATGAGTGAAACCATTTAAAACATTCAAGGATTGTTGTAAAAGCCAGGCTAAAAAATGTGTCTTAAGGGCTCTTTTAAAGGCGGACAAAGATATTATGCCATAGATATCCATAGGGAGTGCAATTCACAACCAAGGAGTGACTAGAGAAGGCCTGCTCCCGAGTCACTGCCAGATGAGCTGGAGGCATCCGGTAATGGACCTCTCTTGATGACCTTAATGTGCGGTGGGGATCATGAAGAAGGCGCTCTCCCAGGTAACCCAGTCCTAAGTCGTTTAGAGATCAGATGACATGAACTCTTGTAGAAGAAGGTGCTTGTAGAGGACTCTTGTAGAAGAAGAAGGTAACTCAGACCTAAGCCATTCAGGGCTTTTTAAACAGGACTTTATATTTTGCCTGAAAACATCCTGGCAACCATTGCAGCTGTTTAAATTCAGAAATGATGTGGTCTCTCCAGGTTACCCCAGAGACCAATCTGAATGCTGCATTTTGAACTAACTGAAGTTTCCAGTCTACGTACAAAGGCAGCCAGATACATAAGTAGAGCATATTGCACTAGTCAAGCTTGAAGATTACAAGCTGGTGCATCACTATTTTAAGGTTGTTCTCTTTAAGGAATGGGCACAGCTGTTGAATCAGTCAAAGCTGATGAAAAGCACTCTTAGCCATAGACTCCACCTGAGATATTAGGGTAGAGCCAAGGTCCAAGAGCACTCCCAACTGCATACCTGTTCTTTCTGGGAGAATATAGCCCCATCCAGGAGAGGAAGATCAATCCCATCCCTCAAGTTCAAATACTCCACAATGAGCACCTCCATCTTATTTGGTTTCAACTTCAATTTGTTATCCCTCATGCAGTCCATTACTGCCTGTAGGCAGGCATTAGGGAGTGAATGCCATTTCCTGATGATGATGATGATGATGGTGGTGGTGGTGGTGGTGGTGGTGATGGTGATCACCACCTAATAACTGTGGTTTTTAATCTGATTTTTAAAAAATTAGTTATTTTTGACTTTTATTGTATCTACTACAATACAATAGTGCTATCTACTATTGTATTGTATTGTATTGTATTGTATTGTACCTTGTTGTATCTCACAACAAGATATGTCTATCTTGTTGTGAGCCGCCCCGAGCAGTAGTGCACTGGAGGGACAGGATATAAATATTTTAAACAAATAGATGATGATGATGATGATGATGATGATGATGATGATGATAAGGAGAAATAGATTTGAGTGTCATCAGCATACTGATGAATATGAGGCTGCATTGGTGGGAGGACTGCTACACCTAATGACTGATAAGAACGTCAACACAGAAGATGCAAATAGGGATGGGGCTGTAGCTCAGTGCTAAGCATCTGCTTGCATGCAGAAGGTCCCATTCAATTCCTGGCATCTCCAGGTAGGGCTGGAAAAGACTCCTGCCTGAAACCCTGGAATAACTACTGCCAGTCCGTGAAGATAATACTGAGCTACATGGACCAATGGTCTAAGGTAGCTTCCTATGTTTCTAAGCCTACTCCATGTGTGTGGGTTATCCCATTGGCCAGAGCCTAGCCAGACCATATTCTGGTCCCATACACTTTCAGGTATATACCTTTCTGATAATTGCTCACTGATTCCTTGAAATCTGAATATCTGAATAATGATACCTTTGTGCAGTTTTAGCACATCTTGACTTGACAGGAAGCTAGTTTGCCCTCTCCTAACTCTACACTTTTCTGGAACAAATTCTGTTGACTCTGACTAGACACATAATTTAATGTGCAATATTTTGGAATACCCTTTGACAACATTTGAACAGAAGTCTTCTAAGTAGAAATGTGTATGAAATGGATTTTGTGATTCGTTTCAAGCTCGAAGTGAAATGCAAAATGCTTGAAATGTTTCATCAGAACAGTGGTCAAACTGGCTGTTTCAACAAAACAAAATTTGAAACATTTCAAGTGTTTCGGCCATAGAGAACAATGGGGAAACTTGAAACAATCCATTGTTCCCAATGGGCAGCTCCTAGGGACACCAAAGTGGGTTGGGTGGTAGGGCATGATGGGTGCTACCTACCACCCAACCCACAAAAGAACTGGGCAAATGAGGTTTTTGGATCCTGTGGGGGTTTGGGGGAAGGTTAAAATTACCATTGCCCATTTCTTTTGTGGGTTGGGTGGTAGGTATCATCTATCATGCCCTACCACCTAACCCACTTTGTTGTCCCTAGGAGCTACCTATGGGGAAGAATGGGGTGTTTTGTATTTTCCCATTGTTCCCTATGGCCAGAACAAGCTGCACTCACAGAGTGCACACACACGTTTTGCACTGCAATTTGAAATGTAATGCAATTTTTATGTCAGTGACATGAATGCAGAATAGATTGCTACTTGACTAATTAAGAACATCACCATCAACAGCAGGAGCAATTGCAAATGTTTTTGCTATGCAAAATGTCGAAATATTTCTATTGAAGTGGTTTTGTTTTAAGCTCAAAACAGGTCCTTTATTTAGGGGGCATTCTATTTCGAGCTTGAAACACTTTAAATGGCCTATTTCGAGTCAAAATGTTCTGCACATCCCTATTTCTAAGGACTGTGACAATATCACAGTGTGCTCACAGTGCCAGTGTGCTCACAGTGAAGTGTAAAGGTGTGAAGAGGCCATTAGTTTGGTTATAGGTTCAATCACAGACATGCCACAGTCCCAGCTGAGCAAAATTTAAATGACTTGGGGGTGGAAGGATATCTGCTATATTCTATAACTATTCTGTACTCTTGTCCAAGAAGGGAATGTCTGTGGATGAGCTTGCATTCTTATCCCTTGCAAAGCAAAAGTTGGACAATCTATCCCTTACAACAGTACATTCTATTTTGTATGCCAGATAATGGTACATTATTATTGAGCTACAATGGCTTTAATGTTTCTGCTGCCGCTGTTGATGATGATGTTCTTAATTAGTCAAACAGCAATCTATACTGCATTTGTGTCACTGACATCAAAATTCAGATAGGTTTCTCCAGCTGAGTGAAAAACAAAAGCCTAGGAGTTATTTGAACTAAATATGGATATAATTTTAACAGCTTAGAAACCTATAACCTCCCTTTTGCTTCACTGCTTTTATGTACTTTTTGATTAAAGAACTCCAAAGAGGAATAGCGCATTTGTTATCGCTGGTTCCATTAAATGATACTTTAATTAACATTGGCTGTTTAGCTCTTTCAGTACATGCAAACCACTATATGCTTGCTTATGCTAACATCTAGACTGCCCCCTAATTATCTGCAAGTTGGCAGCTCCAGAGTATAGAGAATATTTTCCCCTTTGCCCAAATGCTTCTCAAATTGCTTAAAGGCAACTCTTCACTTGGTATGGTTTGAAGGCTCTGTGAGAAGAATTCTAGGGGAAGAAAAAAGAATAATGTTAAGTACATAAAGAAGAGAGGCAAGACATAAATTGTCAAATGTCGAACTACTGCATAGCCAGTACATCAGTCCAATAAAAATACAAAACAAGATCTTAGAAATGATGCAAAAGGTGTATGAAAAGCAGGACCAAACATGCACTCCATCATTTTGTAATTTTATTTCTTTCTTTAAAACCTGCAATTAATTACCAACCAGTTTCTATGTAGCGGCCACCCCCCCCCCGCTTTCCTTAAATGTGAAGGGAATTCTCCCTGTAAACTAATGAACTAAAGTGAATCCAAATAGAGACCAGCTGGCTGAATTACTAAGTAATTTTATACACATGATTGACTTTATGATCGTTTCGTGAAGTAACTAGTCTTTATTCTCACAATCAGTACCAACGATAATTCGGGGGGGGGGTACAGGGGATGATTGGAATCAGGAGGAGTGGAGAGGGCTGTTTGATGTCATACGGTACACTCTTGCATACACTTTTCACTATAATCGACACTGAATTACAGGTCTTGATGAGCACCAGAAAAACACAGAGTGAATAGCTGCCTCAGAGACATAATAAGCAACCAGTGCCTAAATAATCATTACAGATACTCCATTAACAGCATCTTGCTGTGTGGCTTTTAACCATACAACTTAAAAAAAAACCCCAGCCAAATCGTAACCTTTCCAAGAATTATGCAAGTCTGGCATAATTACCGGACTTGCAAGTTATTTTAACTTTCCCCACTTTGTTTATAATTTATTAGTTTCTTTGCATGTGCATAATGCATTTGAGTGGAGAAGATGCATTCAAATAAAAACTTCTGATTCTCTCTATGAAACCATTGCTTATTGTGAGCTGACTGAAATCTGATGAAACAAAACAGGAGCAAAAGAAAGGTGAGAAGGTAAAATGGGCTTAAATTCCTGGGGAAATCTGCTTTTACAGGAAGCATTATTTTTCCAAATTATTACATTATCTTTAAAATAAACAGCAACAACTATTCATTTGCCAAAAGCCTAAAAAAAAAAATTAAAATATAGATTCTTTAAGGCCATTCCAAAGAGTAATCACATTTGCATAACATAATAAATAACATGTTGTAAAAGAGGTTAATGATGTATTGCAATAAGAAAGATAAGGACGAAGTACAGTGGTTACTTTACATCAGGGTATTGCATAATTTACAGATCAGCAAAGTTGTTGGCTGTTTTTTAACATATTTTTTAGCTGAGTCTGCTGGATCTCCTATGAAAGCTCTGGTGGCTGTCTAAAATAGGAAGCTGACACAAGCAGCTGAAGCAATTGCCTCTCCCACTGAATACAATCTGACCATCTCCCTAGTGCAACAGGGAATATTGGAGAAAGATGCCACAGATATGATTGTTGAAGGCATAGTAATTACTTATCTTGCATAAGTGATAAGTAATAAAGAAGCCAACTTTAAATGAGAAACAAGATTTTGATATTTATTACTAACTAAAGCATAGGCCAAGAAAACGATAAACAGGTTAACAGTCTCTTATGCAGAGAGAGGGAGAACCTCTCCATTTGAATTCAGGACAGCAAGTAAGGAACAGACAAACACAGTGACTCCACCCCCAAGCCAGTAAACAGGCACATTCAAATATATACAGTACACACATGCCCCACACAAAGAACTGGGACAATGTCCATGGCAAAATCCCAACCTTGATTGCAAGAGCACAAATGGAGGAAAACTCATGATTGGTCCAACCAACTGAAGGCTGGAGCTGAACTGAACTGAACTACTTTATTACAATCATTGATCAGTTATATATATACCAACAGCTGATACTACATTCAGATAAGAAGTAAATCATACAGAATACACCAACATAGAAGCCTTATGTAACAACATCTAAAAAGGACTGGAGGTTAGCTGTCGATAGATCTTAACAGCAGCTGCACAAAATTTGGCAACCTTGTAGGTAGTAGAAGGTTTCTTATCTGCCAGGAGGAGTATGGCGTAAAATTCAGCAGTCCAGCCGGGAAAGCATGATAGCAAGGGAGAAATAAGACTGCACCGGTTATCATTATAAAAAGGATAAAACAACAGAACATGGTAGACAGATTTGATCTCACCTGAGCCACAGGGGCATAACCAAGTGGCCAGAGGAGTTTTCAAAAACCTTCCCAATAAGACTGCTGATGGTAAGGCATCATATCTTGCTCTAAGGAAAACCCTGTAATGGCTTGGTAAAGAGAAGTCACCAAAGTGCCCTGTTATGGTCTCCAGGATGGAGCTTAAATCATTCTGATGTTCAATGTCCAATATCCTCTGTTTGAGGATCTCCTTGGCCTGACTGTAATCTAATAATGACAAATGTTCAGCAGAGAGGTCGAGTGATGACAATTTACCCATCAGTACTCATGTCCAGCTGGATTGAAACCTTTTGGCCAACATAAGAGGGATCAATTCCAGAGGGGAGAAATGTATCCTAAGCCAATAATTTAGGATTAAAATCCATGCTTTTGTTTCTACCTTCTGGAGGCTCGTTTCCAATCTTAACGCTGCATTGGAGATACATTGAGGGGCCCTGAATACTGCTCTAAGAAACTTAGATTGGATTATCTCCAGCGGTCTATAGTTAGGGTAGGGGCCCAGTTGTGTGCCATACAAAAGTTGAGCCAATGTTTAGCAGCAAATAACTTTAGCGCTGCAGGGATGCAAAAGAATCAACATTGCTAAAGCACATCTTTATGCTTGTTGGGCAACATAATCGACATGGGCCTTCCATGACCCAGCGGCATGAAAAATCACACCCAGATATTCAAAACTATTGACCTGCTCTATACGATGGCCTTCTATTAGTTAAATCAGTTAAATCTTTTAGGCCTCTTGGCAAAGACCATCACTTTGGATTTCTGGAGGTTAATTACCAAGTGGTTGTCCTTGCAGTAAGTGGCCAAGAGCCTAAGCGCTCTCCTAAGGCCCACAGGAATTCATGAGATGATAGCAGCAGCATCTGTATACAGCAGGATTAGGATAGCTGCGTCCGCAATAGTTGGGGAATGTAGCGCTGGATCAGAGAGATTATTAGTTAGGGTATTTATGAAAAGATTGAACAAGGAAGGTGCCAAAATGCACCCTTGTTTAACTCCTTTACTAGTGGTTATTAAATGTGAAAGTGAGCCTTGAGGATTACATCTCACTCTTACACAGGTATTATCATAGAGCTTCTGAATAAGAAAGAGTAAGCGTCTATTGATATTAGTGTCTCTGAGTTTTGAAGACTAGAGCTTATTTTATAGCCTACTCTGTAATGGTGATGGAAATGAAAGATTTATATTTCTCTACTACCATTGCATCAGCTCAGTGCTGCAGAGGACTACATAGTCATTGTAAAATTGGTGAAAGTGGTTTGCATAAACATTTGCTGCACCAAGATAGTGAAACAGTTCTAAACCTAGCAACTGTGGTTTTCTGGATTTGCCGGTATTTTTTATGTGCAATACATATATCAAGAGCGATGGCATATAAGAGTATGATCTTATATGTGCCCTTGTTCATACATTTAAAAATATTCATGTGGTCATCTGGAGGGGTGCTGGTGGGCTCATAGCCGTGTTTATATAAGCCATCAGCTCTGTGTGGAGACTGTTGAAGTGATATCCGCTATTTACATGATCAACACTGCTCAAAAAGGGCCAGTTGCACTTGTGGAAATAGACAGCTCCTACTTGGAAGCTTCACTAAATCCGCACCTTCAGCGTGCCTCTATGAATGTCTTGTTGGGTAGTTGAATGGAACAATGCAACCTGTCAATGAAATCAGTGACACAAGATTCCCAGTACATGCATTTCAGATTAGGGTCGTCTAAAATGTGGCCTTGGACATACTCCATACATGGCAGTAGTTTTGAATGCATTGCTAATGACTGGGAAAGTTTATAGTTTCCTCCCACTTTTAGCTTTTCCACAATTAGTAGTACGATGAAAGCAGTGGTCAACAACCATTTAATATAGCTATATTATCCAGCATCATCAAATCCAATAGTCAAAAATTTGCCATAATGTTTACTCAGAATTAAGTCCAATTCAGCAAAGTTCTTTCCAGTGTCAATTGAGAGTCCCTTCGTTGCAGGACCTGCTTGTTTTATTTCTGATTATCATCCTTTCAAATTTCTTTTAAATAACCTCTCTAAATTGTCCCAATGGCAGTCGGTTTCTGATCCTACAGAGTGGGTGGAGGTTTTAATTACAGGCTTCATCATATCATATCATATCATATCATATCATATCATATCATATCATATGTTTTTTGTTTTTTATGGCAAAACCACACGATTTCATAATAAAAGAGATAAACAAACAAATGAAAAGAAATTAAATCTTTCCTGTGTGAGTGGAAACTGGCATTGTGATAATTAAGGAGAGTATTCAAGGGGAAATTAAGAAACTATTAATAAAGAATCTCCCTGCCTAAATCAACAGGAATAAGCAAAACAAATAGGACCTGCAAACAGGATGCTTAATTAAAGACAGAGGAGCCCTGAAAAGTTTTGATAATACTTTGCTTGTTCACACTGGACAGGCCTCAGCTACAGTTGCATTTTATTACAAAACAAAACAAAAAATCCACTACAAACCAGACCTTACAATAACAGGAAGACAACACAGAGCACTCTGGATTGCAACAATCTGACAATTGTTTTGTGTAGATTCTTCAAAAAAAGTGAGTGAATAAAGGATAGCAATTCCGAAGAAAGGGCTATTGTGGAATATACAGGTATTTTCAACAACCATTTCTTGCTTTGTAAATTTCTAGTGTATATACTATACAATTACTTATTGGCAATTTCTCCTCCTTTTCATATTAACAGTCCTGTCCTTATCGCCTGTTTACTTGGATAGAAGTTCCACTGAGATCTATGAGGCTTACTTCTTAATAAGTATGATCAGTGGCGCACCTAGGTGAATTTGGTGCCCAGACCTAAAGGCTTCCGGGAGGAAACCCCGCAGCTGCGATGCCCCCCCCCCTTAAAAAAAAACTCATTGTCTTCAGATGGGTCTCACACGTAAACCACACGTCTGCACCTTCCATCCTGCTGCTACAAGCTACATTTTTGAATGCTCAGAGGGATTTCTTTCCAGAATGACAGGGCATCCTAAGGAACACAACAGAGAAGAACCTCTCATTTAAGAACACACCCATCTCCTCAGACCGCTCTTAGTAGCTCCTCCACAGAGGTGAAATCTGTGTCATTAAACATTGTAAAATACGTTGGCTGTGAGTCAAAGAGCCTATTAGGCACGTGCAAATGCCAATGTCTACAGTGCAAAACTGCAGCCAAAGATTATTCAATGCCTACTCAAAGGTTGAAAAAAATTGCAAACTGAAAGGCATGTTATCTGTAACTTAAACTGCTGTAGAGGTAAGCCTTCTCAAATTATATTATATTATTATTATTTCTTGTTTACACAGTCAGACAGGCGTTATTGGCTGGTTTGTTTTATCCAAACATCGAGTCCTTCCCAAGGACCTAGGATGGCTGAATTTTATTATCAATATCATTGTTGTTCTTAATATAGATATCGCCGTAGAATATAGGCTGTTCCAAGTAAAGTTTCTTTTTGTAATTGGCTGATGGTGATTTCTGTGGCCCCTATGGTGCTGAGGTGCTCTTCAAGGTCTTTTGGAACTGCACCCAGGGCGCCAATTACCACTGGGATTCTTTTGGTCGTCTTCTGCCACAGGCTTTCAATTTCAATTTGTAGATCTTTGTATTTTGTGATTTTTTTCTATTTCTTTTTCTTCTATTCTGCTATCCCCTGGTATTGCTATGTCAATTATTTTGACTTGTTTTTCTTTCTTCTCGACTACAGTTATATCTGGTGTATTGTGTGGCAGATGTTTGTCTGTTTGTAGTCGGAAGTCCCATAATATTTTTGCAATATTTTTGCATCTTCATTTTCTACCACTTTTTCAATTTTATGGTCCCACCAATCTTTGGCTACAGGTAGCTTGTATTTTTTGCAGATGTTCCAGTGTATCATCCCTGCTATCTTGTCATGCCTTTGTTTGTAGTCAGTCTGTGCAATCTTTTTACAAAGGCTGATTAGGTGGTCCACTGTTTCATCTGCTTCTTTACAAAGGCGGCACTTGCTGTTTGTTGTGGATTTTTCTATTTTTGTTCTTATTGCATTTGTTCTTAATGCTTGTTCTTGTGCAGCCAGTATTAAACCCTCTGTTTCTTTCTTCAAGTTGCCATTCTTAGGCATTGCCAGGTCTTGGTGATGTCTGATTTTCCACTGATATTCTGCAAATATCGACCATGCAGTGGCTTCTTTTTCCATTTTTCTGCTTGGTTCTTGACTTGTTCTTTCTTGTAGGCCTGCTTTGTTTCATTGGTGTTGAATAGTTTCTTGTTATTGAGCATTTGAAGTGCATCTTCTTCACTGTCCTTTATATATTCTTCAAGGCCTCTTTTCTCCTCATCTACTGTTTGATGGACTTGCAGCATTCCACTTCCACCTGAGTTGCCTATCTGCATCACTGCGGGGGTGCAGAGTGTGATTGATGGTCATTATTTTCCTGGTCTTACGATCTAGCATCTCTAGCTCTGCCTGGCTAGCGTCTAGCATCAATAGCTCTATTATTCCTGCACTGTATCTGATAATAGGTATAGCCCAGGTGTTTATGGCTTGTATGGTGTTCCCGCCATTGTGTTTGGACTTTAGGATTTTTCTAATTCTCCTGATGTATTAACTTCCAATTTTTCTTTTAACTTCAGTGTGTGCAATGTTATCTGCCTGGAGAATGCCCAAGTGTGTTCCAGGTTCCTGATGTTGCTTCCATTGGGCAGTTCTATTCCTTCTGTTTTTGTTATTTTTCCTCTGTTCATAATTAATGCAGCACACTTGTCTAGTCCAAACCCCATTGCTATATCGCTACTGATATAGCAATGTTGTTGTTTTACATTTTGTATCCCGCTCTTCCTCCAAGGAGCCCAGAGTACTACATACTTAAGTTTCTCCTCACAACACCCACTGAGAGAGAAGTGACTGGCCCAGAGAATATTCATTCATATTCATATATGCCTGAGTTGGTGGAGGCAGTCTTTGTGGCACGGGCATCTCCCAAGTTGGTGTCTTGGGGGACTTAAGTGTCTAGTCCATAGCCCATCTAGTTGAGGCAGCTGCTTAGGAAATTCATCACTTCCATTAAAACATGAGTCTGTCTCAATATCCAGTTCCTCCCATATTATGGAACATACCCTGGACTGTTTTTCTCAATCACGCAGAATGATAGTGATCTGGGCCCTGGGGCTGATGGAATTGAATATAGTTCCCTTGTCATGGACAGATCATTACCTGATAGGGTTTAACTTTATCAGGAAATAGGCTTAGGGTAACCCTAATCTGATAGGGATAGACTTATAACCTTCATGGAGTTTCCTATTAAAATCAACCTCCCTCAGCCACTGATGGATCCAATTAGATTCCTGATTAGATTCTTATTTCCAAGGCTGACAATCCTGTCAAAGACCTGGTCAACCACCGAAATGAGAAAATGACCTGGGCAGTTGACCTGATTGCTCCTTAATCCACCCCTGCTTTTTAGAGACCAGGCAGCTCCATACTGGGGAGGAGAGCTGGACTTGTGGTAGCAAGCATGAATTGTCCCCTTTGCTAAACAGGCTCTGCCCTGGTTTGCAGTTGAATGTGCAAGCACTGTAAAATATTCCCTTTAGGGGATGCTTTCCAGCTCAAGGGCCTCTGGGAAGCAGGGAGGCCTTGTTCCATTTCTCTCTTCAGAGAGAAATGGAATGGAGTCTCTTCTTCTCAGTGACCGCAGTGGATATTGGCTGTAGCAGCAGGCGGCAGCCTGAAGAAACAGTGGTGGTGGTGGTGGTAAGGAGAGAGGGCATGTACCAAGGTGGACACTGTTGGCGGGGGGAAACACAAGGACCCCCTCTGCCCTAGCTATGACAGTGCCTCCATGAATTTGTTTAACTCCCTTTAAAGCCATCTATCTATCACATCTTATAGCAGCAAATACACAGGTTAATTATTAGGCCTGTGCAAGACACTGCTTTACTTCATAAGAACATAAGAACAGCCCTGCTGGATCAAGCCCAAGGCCCATCTAGCCCAGCATCCTGTTTCACACAGTGGCCCATCAGATGCCGCTAGAAGCCTACAGCAGGAGTTGAGGGCACGCCCTCTCTCTTGCTGTTACTCCCCTGCAACAGGTACTCAGAGGCATCCTACCTTGAGGCTGGAGGTGGCCCTCCGACTAATAGCCATTGTTAGACCTCTCCTCCATGAAGTTATCCAAGCCCCTCTTAAAGCCATTCTTCGGGGACACCTCAAAGTTTCTGAAGAGTCCCCTATTCTTTCTTGCCCCACTTCGGAAGGGGGTCTGCTTCACTTTTGGATGAACCGTTCACCACCACTCCATTGACGCTTTGGGCTCCTTATGTGGACCAGGCAGGGAGCAAGCGACAAGCCACTTTTCTATATCTTTTCTCCTGGCTACAAGGAAGCAACAGCCTCTTGCTATGGCAAAAGAGTGTTGATTATTAACATGTGTCAATTTCATGGTGAAATGTCATCCCCCAGTGCATTCCAGGATATAAAATAGTGCCAGCCAGGAGGCAAGTTATACCTTTAACATTGCTGTGACTGCCACTGTCTGCAGTGGTGGCAAGCACTGGTTTACACAAGAAACCACAACCACCATGACTTTCCCCCTGACTTTGGATGCTGGCCATAGTTCCTCTGGCTAGTCCTATACTATCTAATCAAGCATAGGCTCCTTGTGCTAGTCAAAGAAACATCTAGTTTTCTTTCTCTGGCAATGGGCCCACCTTCCTGCACTGGACCAGTTGAAGATATTAGTGGATAAAAGAGGGAGTAAAGCATAGGCACAGTCATAGAAGGGTGTTTGTTTTTAAAAACTTACATAAGTGGGGAAAATTCTCTACTTCTGCACCATTTGCTCTGCAATTTAGCTTTTGCAGAGCAAGTCTCTGTTCAGTCGAAGTTGCTAACAAAGAGGACAGGATCAGGTTAGAAGGTTGTGTTGTGCAATTTAAAAAATGAATTAATATATATGTATTGTCTTGACATCATAATGAGAAATAGTACTTGCCTCAAATAGGCTAGTCACCTTAAGTGGCTCAGCAGGGAAATGCTTGACTAACAAGCAGAAGGTTGCCGGTAGGAATCCCCGCTGGTACTATATCGGGCAGGAGCGATATAGGAAGATGCTGAAAGACATAATCTCATACTGCATGGGAAGAAACAATGGTAAACCCCTCCAAAGAAAACCACAGGGCTCTGTGGGCACCAGGAGTCGAAACTGACTTGATGACACACTTTAAAATAGGATAGAGTTCTACATGGAAGCTAGAAATAGAGTTGTGCATATGCATGAGTCAGCACTTCTCACTTCAAGGTGTTACTGAAATGTTTTCTAAAAGCTTCACTTTTCACATCAGTCAGGTGGATCTAGCAGTCGCAGTAATGCCTTCATCTTTTGTAGGGGATTTTGGGATAAACTGGTCTGGGTAATTCCATGTGCTATTTGCCAACTCCTGTTAGGATAGACATCAACACTAGTTGGGACTTAAGAGGAAATAGATGGACGCTCACTTTCTGACAATTTCCTTACAGTGAATTGTAATCTGCATAAACATTACGTTTGAAAGGAACAAGAATGGTTTTCTAGGTTTCATTCAGGTATTACTGCTTGACTGGCTGACAAACAGACCTTTTCTTTTAGTGCTGTTGAAAGTGTGCCCTAATTCACCATGTGGCTATTTTCCTCTTTGATTGTGTGAAATACTACCTTAAAAATTACATGGGGCTGGCCCACAATTATAAAATGAAAGCTACTTGAGCACAGTAAGGAATGTATTCTTATAATGATTGATGACAGATGTCCAATCAGGCTCTTGTTACTAGGATCTGAGCTGGGGTGGGACCAACAGAGTGGTGTGCCAAAGGCCATATGCAAAACTGGAAAGCTGAACAATGTGGATTCACAACTTTTTAGAAGAGTCTAGAGTGCTGGAGAAGGTCATCTTTTGTAATTGCAACCTGAGAATGAATGTGGCCTCAACAGATTACTGTAAAACTGGTTTTATTTAGATCAGAACAAAGTTTCCTGCACTTTCCAGCTCTTGTACATATTTTTTTGGTTCTGTAAATATCCTTTACAGCCCTGAGGCCACAGCCATATGTCTCTCACATTGGCCAGCCTGAAACTTTTCCATCAGCTGCACAAAACTTTTCAACACATCTGGCACAGGCTTTTCGCATCAGCTGCTACAAGACTCTATGTACTAACTATGAACCCTTTGCTATTGGCTGATACAGGCTTTGCAGTTCAGTTGCTTGTTAAGGATCCTGTAGCTGTTACCACAGACCTTTCCCATTAGCTGACCAGAGGTTTTGCATTTCCACCTCATTAAGGGCCAAGATCTTCTTTCAGTTAAAATCAATGGCATAGCTCATGTCAGTTCAGATGAGAACTGGATGAAGCCTTTTGCAGGTGTAATTGGCCAATTCTGGTTCCCCACATTAAAAAATAAAATTTGCTGAAGTTTAAAGAACTGAACTAATAAAATGTTGAATTCAGATTTTGCTCAAGTTTAGCTATGAAAAGCTATAAACAAGTTGTTTGATTTTGTTTGTTTGTTTGTTTTTAAATAATGGGAGGGAGGGAGACTCAATCCAGATTAGGGCTATGGTGCGGAAGTACAGGCTGCACACTTCCCCCACCAAAAATCAACCTGACACAAAAGATCTATTTGCCTCCAAAGATGCTGCTTATTCCAATGGCACTTCTTGGGGGAGGTTTTAAGAGGGAAAATCCACAGAACTAAAGGCTAAACACTAGACATAGACAAGAATATTCTCCAAACACTTTTTTAAAAAAAAATTCCTTTGCTTTAGGGGAGGGGGAGGATACTTAGGAGAATGTATCTTCCATTTATCATTTCTGAGATCTCAGATTTTCACACATAGGAATACTTTGCATATCCAGATGGTGACATGGGTAACAGAGGAAGCAGACCTCCAGAATACCTTAAGGAGCATACTCGGGGAGTGGGGGAAACCAGCCTTTAAGAAGACTGCACAAGTGGCCAATAGAATCTATTTTTATCACCAAATTTATGAATGAAATAACAATTTTTCAAGATCAAAGTATCTGGAAAATGTTTATTTCTGTAGTCCAGAGTCACAAAATAGTAATTTCCAATTCTATAGTGTTGTTCCAAGCACATGAAACACTGATTTTGCACAACAAAAGGGGCCAGCTGTTCTTCAGTACTACCTTGCCCCTCTTGTGTCGCTTCCTTGCTTGTTACTGAATTTATGTTCCTAACCATGTGCAGAGTCCTCACACAGGAGTTAGAAGTGTGTGTAATGGTTAAAGAATTGAAGCAGTCATACCACTGACTGAGAACAGAAAATACAGAGCTACTGGAATTCATCATTATGAACTCTCAGAGTCTGAATACATGGACTATCAAACTGCCGGCCTTAACTGTACACATTCATGAAATAAAAGCAGGGACTTTTACACACAGCAGGCTTTACTGTGAGTTGTTTGTTTGTTCTATTTATTCTATTTCTATACCGCCCTTCCAAAAATGGCTCAGGGTGGTTTACACAGAGAAATAATAAAAAAGTAGATGGATTCCTGTCCCCAAAGGGCTCACAATCTAAAAGAAACATAAGATAGACACCAGCAACAGTCACTGGAGGTACTGTGATGGGGGTGGATAGGGCCAGTTACTCTCCCCCTGCTAAATAAAGAGAATCACCACATTAAAAGATGCCTCTTTGCCAAGTTAGCAGGGGAAGCTTTACTGCGAACTCAAAATTGTCTCAAAAAACCAACACAAATAGTGGGGTTTTTTTTTACCCTGGATAGAAATCGGGCTACATTCTAACATACAATGAAAAACCTCGATTGTGTGTGAGCTGATCCCTGATAACTTTCAGGGACTTCGGAGTAAATCTGGCCAATATGTGAACACACACACACTTCATTCTGGAGCAGATGCGAGTTAAAGAGCTTTAAAAGCCCCATGTAAAAAACCTCCAGGTGATGTCGTTTTTGGTGAGTGTGGCGAGGAGGGAGATGCCACCAAGCCTAGTCAGCTGCCCATGCCAAACCTCTTGTCTCCCATTTCAGAGTTGGAGGCTTTGTTTGTTTTCTTCCCAAACACTGGAATTTTAACTAACATACCCCTGGCCAATCAAGAGTCCAGACTACATGAGCTTCATAGGAAAAGACTGCAACCCTCAAATATCTGAAGGAGTGTCACACTGAATAAGGAGTGTAGATTTTATCGGTTGCTCCTGAGGGCATGATTAGAGTCAATGGGTTGGAATTTCAAGGAAGCAGACTTAAGCTAGACATTAGGAAGAATATCCCAGTTGTAAGAGGCATTGCACAGTGAAATTAGGAAAATCATGCAGTGGTAGTCTCTCCTTTGCTGTAGTTTTCAAACTGGAGGAAAGAGGCTCATCTGAGATTTCATCAGTGGTGGCCAGCAGGGATGGGCAGGGATGCAGCCCTGGTACTCTTTTTCCACCAGGGTCTCAGCAGGGATGCAAAGCCCTTTACTTTCTGAATGGAAATAAATAATATGCTGCTCTTGCTGCTCCAACAGTTTGCTACATAACTGAATGTTGGAGTGCAACTGGCCCTATTCATCCCCAGCACAGCAGCTCTCCAGTGGCTGCTGGTGGTGTCTATCTTATGTTTCTTTTTTAGATTGCGAGCCCTTTGGGAACAAGGAGCCATTCTATATATTTATTCATATCTATGTAAACTGCTTTGGGAACTTTTGTTGAAAAGCATAATATAAATATCCATCATACTTGTCAGACCAGAGCCCAACGTTAGAACTGAAACTGGGTGAATGGAAGGCCATCCAGACGACAAAAAAGGTGTGGGCCTCATCACAAAAGGTCTCCAGATATAGTCATAGTGTTAGGATTGGGCAGAGATCCCTGCCTGACTCTCAAGCAGCCTCATCTCAAACCTGAACACACACACACACACACCCGCAATTGGCTGCAGTTCGGGAGCATCCGCGCGGGCAGTGACCTACCCAGGTTCTTCAGTGGTGGCGATTGCAGAAAGGTCAGGCCAAGCTGCAGGACCCCAGCTCAACACACCAGCCAAGAGAGGTCCATTTCTGCATTGGTGAAGCATCTGGGCCCTGAAAAGAGAGTGGTGTGGCCTCCTGCATGGAAGGCACTGCCCTGTTCCCCCAAGGATGACTATGACCTCCCCAGCCAGACCTGCCACTAACTCTTCCCATTCAGGGCTGGTGTAGTCATCACATCCCTATACTAGCCCAGGGAATAGCAGACTCCTCCTACCCAACACTTGACCCTTTAGCCATCCCCAACAAACTGCTTCTTCCTTGCTGCACACAAAACTCCCCTTCTCCACCTGCACATCAAAAAGGGCCATTTGTTGTGGCCACCCTGGCTACCACACTGGGACTGAGTTACAAATCCAAAATTATGTGAAATAAAGACCTGTGTTTGATTCTACTTTATTAAGAAATCAACTGATGCCTGAACTCTGAGTCAAATGATCGATTCCTAAGAAACAAGCCAAATTATTTGTGCTTTGTTACTTTGATGATTGGATTGGGAAGGCAGGAAATAATCCTGCATTTCCTATGGAAGCATAGTGACAATGATAATGTAACCTACACTGTGCCTTAATCAGATGCATTGATTACTAGTCTCACACATATATCCTCTTGCTGTTATTTTGGAATGTTTTAGAATTACACACTAGGTAGATTTACACAAAAAGTGATTTAATTGCTGTCTCATACACATAGTGTTACTTTCCAGGCCTGATTTATATACTAAATATGCTTATTAGCTAGCATATCAAATTAGGCCTGGCTCATAGTGTCACCAAGTGACCATGTTCTTTTATATGGTGACCATGTAGGACCTGGGCGCATGGAAGAAAGGAGATCAAACCAGTCCTCAAAGATTCAATGGGCTTTATTGAGTATAAAAGAATAATACATAGTCTAGCAGAAAGCAGAACACTCTATCAATATATTACTAACAGCATTTAAACAGAACATCCTAGCCAGCACCAGTATTCAACCAGTGTCCCTAACTACATATGTGTGTGCATTAAATCTTCCTAAAGCCTAATATACAGGCAGAAAAGGGGGGGGGGAGGAAGGCTGAGAGCTGGCATGGTTTGGGGGAGCTCAGGGATTAGTATAGGGATGAGGGGAAGGGAGCAGAAGAAGGGGAAGGGATTCCAGGCTTATAAGGGCAGCATATTTACCAGGATCAGAGACTTGAAAGCGGAGATCTTTTCAGCTGAAGGAGCAAGGCCTTTGGCAGGAGACAGGAGCGTTTGCAGTTGCTCAGATCACGGCTGAGAGCCAGAGCACCATGGCTGGGGAAGTCTTGACTTCTCATTGCGCATTAGAAGTCACAGACAGCTCCTGTCCATGGACAGAGTTCCTGCCTCTAGCCCCACGGCTTGGGCAGCAAACTCTTGGATCACTTGTGAGCAGATCTTGAATGTAGGCATAAGATGCCCATAGGCACAAGACTGCTTGTAGGAGACAGTTCCTGTCCATGGACAGAGTTCCTGCTTCTAGCCCCGCAGCTTAGCAGCAAACTCTGGCATTGTTTGTGAGCATATCTTGCAGTAGGCACAAGACTGCTTGTAGGCACAAGATGCGCATCTGCCATGTCCAGAGACTCCTTCTTATAGTGGTTCCATCCTTTGATGTTCATTTGAGTCTTCTGGATCACAAAAGGCGTCTATTCCTACTATCCTCTGAATATTGTCTTTTAATTACCAAAATTAGCTCAGGATATTTGGTCAGTCCAGAGACATCTCGATCTCATCTTCTGTTAGCTGCTATCTTGAGGAGGGGAAATTGCATCTCTGAGTTGCAAATGGGCCCCAGATGTGCTAGCCTGGTCCCAAAAGGTGTTAAAAGTCAGGAGTTAGTGAGAGAGTTAGTTCTATTTGTGTGAGACAGCAATTACATTATTTCTTGTGTACCTCTATCTAGTGTGTAATTATAACAAGAGAATATTTAAAGTAACATAAAAAAGGGTACATGTGTGGGACAAGTTAATCAATAGACATTTTACTAAGGCAGAAACATCCTGTCAGTGAGGTAAGAATTTACCTATGTTGAATCTCTATAGAGAGCAATTGAGTTAATCGTTGACAAGGATTAACGCTGGCTTCTTGCAACAGGAGGGGAGATCAGCCCCTGGCCTTTTCCACAGACATTATCTGGTAGTGAGTCACATTTTAGCATTTGGATATAGCATTCAGCATTCAGGCCTGGCTTTTGTACTTGAAATGTAGCCATTTCACAATACAATGCTGGATTGCCTCCTCCTTCACAGAGCAGTTGACCTGGGTATCAGTTTACCTTGAGTCCAGGCATTTAATTGAACTCTTTTTTTTTCAAATTCAATTTTTATTAATTTTAACAACCGTAATATTATCATTCATTACAAATACACACAAAAAAGGTGGATTTCCCGCTCACATTTCTTCGTGAATCATCAACTATAAAATTTACCCTTGCTATAATAATAATTCAAAACATAAATTCAAACCCTTACAAACATAATTAATCTAACCAACCTGCAATTTTTACTAAATTTCAAACCCTGCTGTCAAGTCCATAGTAGGAAAATAATTCTTTAGATACAACAAAAATGGTTTCGAATCTTTAAAACATTCCAAGTTTGGATCTCTTAATAGTGCTGTAAGTTTTGCCATTTCCGCATATTCCAAAATTTTTATCAGCCAGTCTTCTTTTGAAGGCAGTTCACTGGTCTTCCATTTCTGTGCATATATAATTCTAGCCGCTGTAGAGGCATACATAAAAAATGTTAAATTAGTTGTAGAAATTGCACCTTGTGTTATTCCCAGCAGGAAGGATTCTGGCTTCTTAGGAAATGTCATTTTAAATATTTTCTTCAATTCATTATATATTATATCCCAATAGGCTTTAGCCTTCCCACAGGTCCACCACATATGAAAGAATGTGCCTCCACAGGTCCACCACATATGAAAGAAATGTCCACACTTCCAGCATTTGTTTGAAACATTTTTATACATTAATGCCAATTTTTTGGGTGTCAGATACCATCTATACATCATTTTATAATAGTTTTCTTTTATAGCATAACATGCAGTAAATTTTAAATCATTTTTCCATAACTTTTCCCAGGCTGCCATTTCTATATTATGCCCCACATCTTGAGCCCACTTTATGATAGTCGTTTTAACCACTTCCTCTCTTGTCTCCTCCAAAAGCAACAGTTTATTAACTCTTAATATAAAATGAAATCAGACACAGGCCTCAATTCCACATACTTCTGAGTTGGTACCTCTGGTTCTGATATGTTGTGGTGTCCATAACAATAATTTAGGCTCTTCCTTCTTAACTCCTTTGACTTTTAATATGCTTTGAGGCAGAAACGCCAGACATCTGTGAACAAGAGAGAATGCCCATCTGCAAAGCTCAGAAGTGCAGATTATTTTGAGAGCACCAAGAGACAATTTCCTCAGACAAATAGACATTGTCATGAGCAATTAACACTTTGAGATTCAGGAAGGATGCTGATATCTTGAGAAAACTCTACTGTCTAGATCAAAGGATTGAATGACTATAAGAACCCAGCTCTCTCGGTTTAACATCAGTAATCTTTGCCCGACAAGCAGAGCTACTCATCCCTGGACTTGTTGCTAAACTGCGAGG
Source organism: Hemicordylus capensis (assembly GCF_027244095.1). Classification (NCBI taxonomy): domain Eukaryota; kingdom Metazoa; phylum Chordata; class Lepidosauria; order Squamata; family Cordylidae; genus Hemicordylus; species Hemicordylus capensis. Next base: position 64,469,787 of record NC_069657.1, read on the forward strand.
CCAAAGAAAACTTTTTCTGACATAGACAAGAAATTACTGGTGATCCTAGCACGGGGCTATTGATGAGAGTAAATCCTGTCTATCTCCAGCAATAACCAGCATGAATGCCTGAGGCCTGCCTGAACTCCACTCACAAGCAAGGGACCCAAGCTACACACACTTGCTGTTCCTCACCAGGACCTGGTAAATATGCTGCTTCTACAGCCTTGTTCTCCGCTCCCCTTCCCCTTCCCCCTCCCTCTACTAATTCTTGACTCCTGGCCATCCTATTCCTGAATGCCTTCCCTACCTTAAACTTTCTCTTTCCGTCTATCTCTGATTCATGTTATGTGTTAGATAGATTTAATACTGACCTTACATGCATCCACACACATATGATAGTTAGGGACACTGCTTTGTTATTACTAGTAGCCATGATTGATTGTTTTTGTTTCCGGCTCAGTTAGATTGGTGCTGTTGCTCTGACAATCTTTTATACTCATTAAAGCCCACTGAATTATGTGAGAGTGTTTGGTCTTCTTTCTACCTTATATGGTCTACAAGCCTAGAAGCCATACAGCCAAAAAAGCATCAAGCCATATTCTGACACTGGCTTATATTCTGTGCAGAGATCCACCGATCCAAGGGAGAGGTGCACTTGCTGTTTCTGCATCACTGTACACCCTGCCTGTAGTGCTTCCAAAGGTGGGGAGCTCCGTGCCTACAAAGAAGTGCATCATCACACTGATTATGGTATTCCCTGGGACATCAGTCTTGCTCGGAAGGTATGCATGGAAAGTCACAGCCCTCTGTCTCTTGGAGAGGAGCAGAAGACTGCACTACCAGACACCCAGGGAGAAAAAGAGGTGAGGGAATTGTCCTTACATTCTCCCACTTCCGTGCAAATCCAGCTGCTCTCACAGGTGAATGATGTTTTCTCTCTGCATCCACAGTATGACTCTCTCTCTCTCTCTCTCTCTCTCTCACACACACACACACACACACACCAAACACTTCTTATTACAAAGTATTTTATTATTTATGCCCCAGTATCCTCTCCTCACATCCCAGCCTCAAACTAGCCTTCCCCACCCCAAAATCCACATCCTCCCCAACATCCCAGTTGCGAGGGGGGGTTGAAAAAGAGGGAGAAACAAAAGGAAGGAATGAGAAGGAAAATAGTGAAGGAAGACAGAAGAAGAGAAGGGAAGAGAAATACACACCTTTGTATCTATGGATATAGCTAAGTGGAAAAGGCTTTTACTGTATGTACAGCTCAGGAAAGTTTATCCAAACTTGACCATTTATCTGATTGTGGTCTAAATCCACTAACAGGGCTCTCCATAGTCATTGTTTACATTGTTGATATTGTAGCACTAGAAACCATTCACCACCACCCCCAACAACTGGACTTAAGACTGGGTTCATGACCTGCTCAAATTAGCAGCACCTCTTTCCATTTCTGAAAAAATCACTTCCTCCATGTGTTGTCAGTCCAGTTCTGCAGACATACCTCTGTCTGGGAGGGAACAATTGTACTGGATCTTCAAGATGTGCTGAGGAGCGGCACTTCTATCTCAGTCCCACTGGTGCAAACAACACACCCAGTACTAGGGCTGATATGTTTCCATGACATAAATGTTCGTAGGGAGTCAGGGAACTATCCCCATTTTGGTGACGTTTATGGGCTCACCGTGAGAAAACCGCACCAGATTCAGGCATCCCTGCAAGGCAGAGATATGCAGGCAAGTCATAGCTGTTTTGTCTCTCAGAGAAGAGCAAAAGCCTGTATGATGGGGACTCAATGAGGAAAAGTGGTAAGGGAATAGTCCTCACCTTGTTTTCAGCCCCCAGTTTTCTGGATCACCTTCTCGGGCAACCGCTTCAAGGAATCTGTAGCTCCTTCAGACATCCCTCAAAGAGAAATAAAGACATCCATGGTAGTGGCCTGGGTTAACCATTTCCATCCACGTGCGGCCCCTTCAGCAGTTAGACGAAGCCTGGTGCTGTGTTCGCAGTGCAGCCCAGGAGCGGCTCTTCCCTGCCCGGCGAAGAGCTGCTTCTGGGCTGTGTTGCGAACGCAGCACCAGTCTTAGCACCTGAAGGGGCCACATGGCCCCTTCAGGAGCTAGTTAGGCTGGCGCTGCGAACGCAGTGCCAGCCTTTGTTTAGCTCCCGAAGGGGCCGTGCACCCCCCGCTCGGGAGCGAAACTACCGCCCCCACGTCTGACGTCAGACGCGGGGGGCGTGTCGGGGCTGCTCTCGTGGCTCCTGATTGGCTACCGGCCCAGGTTCTTTGAACCTGTTGGCCCAATGGTGGCTCCGCCCCTGGCTGGAAGACTTCAATCAGCCTCCCGGGCTTGAGGGTCTCTCCAGCATGCCCCTCGCATTCGCACGGGGTATCCTGGATATTCCAGGGGCTGCATGGCCCCAAATCCCCGCAGCTCCATGACTGAGCCAGCAGTCATGTGGGCGGCTGATCTGGCTGCCCAGGGCTCCATGGGAGATCGTCTGCAGGGTGAGCGGTCTCCGCAGACCTCATTTTGGCGAGTCTCACTGATTGTGAGACTCGCCTCACAGAGTTTCTTCTCTAACCGGCTCAGGTTGGATGATAGAGAGCTGTTCTCTGGATATAAGGAAAGGCAGGAAAAAACCACCTCTTTTCTTCATCCTCCTGCTTTCCCTTCTCCTCAGAAGAATTATTGTTTCCTCCATGGGATAAAGTCTTTTCTCTCCCTCTTTTTTACTCCATGATCCTTGCAAACTACTGCAGTAGTTTTTGGAACTCTTGAGGCTGTTCTCATGAGCAGCCTAGCCTTCAGGCCGGGGCAGCCTAGCCTGGGCTAGGCTGCTTGTACAGATCCCAGTGCTCCTGCCCAGCCTAATCCAGCTCCTGAGACCGGCTCTCCAAGGAGCACAGGGAGACACAGAGACAGGCACCTAGAGCAATCATCTGACAGGGGAATCCCCCAAGGCTTATCACCCGGTGCCTTGTGGGATATCCAGAGGCCGGGAAAATGAGTCTCGGCCTCTGTTGATCCATGCTGCTCCTGGCAGCGGGTTGTGTGGGAGTGTGGCTCAAACACTGAAGTGGTAAAGATCAATTGTATGGGGGAAGGTAGGTTGAACCCTGCCTTTCCGCCTGCCCAGTTGTGTGAATAGCCCCCTTTTCTTTCCTAAAATATATAGTGAGGGGAGCTCAGAAGGGCTGAGGGTCATTTCTGGAAGGTGGCAAGTTTTTTAAGATTTATAAAACAGAAATAACAATATATTTCATATTAATGCTCGCAGCCTAAACATCAATAGAAGTGAATCCATAAGAACTGGTGTGTGTGTGTGTGTGTGTGTGTGTGTGTGTGTGTAGATAGATAGATAGATAGATAGATAGATAGATAGATAGATAGATAGATAGATAGATATTCTCTCTGTATACTGATTGATAACAAAGAAAAGCCCTGAGAATTACTTCTTTCAAGTAAGTCTCCAGAAATGGGGTGGTGGGGAGGGTGAACTACCTGTATACTGGGACAAGTTGACATTTTTCACATAGCTGTCCACTATGACCCAAGATCACTTTCCTAAGAAATCACAGGCAATTCAGACTCTACCATTGCATATATATGGCATTTGGATATTTTCCCCCATGTGTTACAGTCTGCATTTGCTTACAATCAGGGCTGGGATCAAAAAATGGAGATTGATCCCATTTCACTGTGATTCCAAAATTATTACTGTGGCCGGAAGGAGGTAGGAACTCCTGCAACTTTCAGGTGGCGGGGTAGGCAATAAACTGAAGGGAAACTGAGGTGCAGGAGGGAGCTCACAGAAAAACAGCAGCAGCAGTTCTTGTTTTTTTTTTTTAAAAAAAATAAAAATTAAAGAGCTCTTTGAGGAAGCAGGCAGCAGCAGTGGCATCAGACATGCCACCCATCTCCTGCTGGCTCCATTCTTCTTCCTGAGATGCAGCAGTGAAGGATGTCTTACAATGGATCCTTCCATGGCACATTGCAGAAAGGAGAATGGAGCCAGCAGGGAAAGGTGAAATGCATCTGCCACAGCTTCCCATTTCCCTGGTGAGTCTAAAGGAATTAAGACTTCTGGTGAGCTCACCTTCCTCTTGGATTTCTGCAGGAAAGGCACTCAGGAGGTGCCCCCACCCCGCCGCCTCAAGGGGTGAATTTCTCATACCCTAAGAGTTCTTCTGCGGTAGAATTTCTCCACTCCCTCCCTCCCAGCATCCTGGTTTTTCAGCCCCTTTCCTTACTGGTCTGAGCATAGCCATTTTTGAATGTTCAACAGGCCTGTTCTACATACCGATTACTTGAGACCATACTGTTTATTTCTCTTTTGTTAAAGCAGACCATCTTCTGCTCTCTGCTTCCTGCACTTTAACTAGTTTTTTAGTGATCAGGTTTTAGGTGAAACAGTAGTGTCAGTGTTGGGGAAAGTCAGGCACTGGCTCAAAGCCAACCCCTGAGGACCCCAGGTCCATGTAGAGCAGGACTGCTCAACTTAGGCCCCCCAGCTGTTTTTGAATAACAACTTCCATAACCCCCAGATACAGTGGCCAATAACTAGGAATTATGGGAATTGTAGGCCAACATCTGCAGGAGGGCCTAAGTTGAGCAGCCATGATGTAGAGGGTCCTGGAAAGAGGCAAATGGCTCATGCTGCTACTGCTGCTTTCTTCTGCCCATCTCCCTCCCTCCACATGCTTAGATGGGAACATCCTCACCTCCTACCTTTCTCTGAAACAGATTTTTCTCTCCATTTCAGCTCTATTTTGAGTTTAGCCATACTGATTCATCTTCTCTTCTGGCTGAATAAAAAATCATGGATTGGAATAGTTGCTGTTTGGTTTCCTGTAAATAATACAAGTGGATTGCAGTTTTACAAATGTATGTATGAAGCACATGAGATGTCTCTTAAAATAGACATATTGGTGAACTCTTATTTTTTCATGCAAAGTACCTTTATTATGTTACGGTGGTGGTTACATTTGTGAGATGCCTTGGGTATTATTATAAACAACATAAGAGTGGGGTATTACTTTTCTAAAATAAAACCAAAAAATGCATTCATTAAATGGTACCATATAAGTAGATTAAGCTGTTTCCCTTGTTTTAATTTCTTGAGTTCTTTTTACCTTTTCATCTTCCCTAAAGTACATAATGATTTTCTGCAATTGTGTGAACTACCAGGCTCGGCTGTGAGCCCAGTGGTTCTAGAGCGGTAACCCGCTCAACTACCCCTCCCCTAAAACTGGGTTTGCAGAGTGAGTGCTCCGCAAACCCGGGGTTTTTTTTATTGTGAGTAGCCGCAGCGCGCCTCTGCGGTGTGGCTCCTCATGAAGAGACCCCCAGAGGGGAGGCAAAAAGCCACCTCCCGGGTCCAGGGGTCTCGCCAGCATGCCCCATGCGCTTGCTCAGGGCATGTTGGAGTCCCCCAGTCCCCCCAGCCCCCGCCGGCTCTGTCACGGAGCCGGCAATTGTGTGGGCGGATTATCTGGCTGCCCAGGGCTCCCTCCCTGCTCGTGTGCGGGGAGAGCAGGCTTAGCCTGCTCTCCCAGCGCACTCTCCAGAACCAGGTCTCACTGATTGTGAGACCCGGCTCAGTATCTCCTGCAACTAAGCCTTGTCTGAGATTTTTCCCTAGCCTTCGCCCCCCATCTCCTTGGCACATCCATCATCCTGGTCCATGTCATCACTTTCTCCTAGATCTGATACCCCTGCCCCCGCCCCCCAAGCAGGAATTTTACTTTCCTGACAACTCATGGAATGAGGTTGTATATATACAGCTCATTTCATACTACTTTGGCTGAAACATGACCAGGCTCTCTACACTAGGGATGCTTTCAGCTAACATTCTGGCACCTTTCTAATTTGTGTAAGGATCCAGGCTTTGATCCGGGCAGCTGCTGTAGAATAACTCTGGCAAGAAACAGTAGCTGACATCCTGACTAAATTTACTTGAGGAAGTCCTACTGAAATTCAAAGGACAAGATAGGCATACCTCAAGTATATTTAGTTGGGATATCAGCCTCTCACATTTTGATCAAACACATTACAAATTCCAAAAATTTAAGCTCAAAGGAGTCCAACTACAATAATATTCTGAAAATGAGAAGATGGAGAAACCCCATTCCACAAGGAGGCAACTGCCTGGCACGGGTAATGAATGCCAGATGTGCCTATCAATTCTTATCAACCATATCTTGGAGCTAAAAGCACACTACCCTAGCTTGTACCAGTTTTAGAAATTCTAGAGACATATTGTAGGGTTCTCTTGTCAGGAACCTGTCAAGAAATTTTGAAACCAGGATGATGTATAGATCTGTTCTGAAATTAGCATGATAACCTACAAAATATTTTTACACCAGAAATGGGGGAAAAAACAATCAAAGAATGAAATTGGATACTTAATAGGAATAAGGAAAATATTCAGGAAAATTGGTGGCTAGTTGCTTCAGTAAGCTTTAGTTATAATAATAGTTCCGTTTTCTATGTAAAGTATTTGACATACTTCAAATACTTTATAATGCCGCTCATCTCTATCCATTTCTGTCCATCAGAGAGGAAATACCGCTCATCTCTGTCCATTTTACCATATGAAAGGCAAAGAGGACTTCATAGTCCTCTTCATGGGAGTTACCTTCCCACATTCCCTGAATATATGGAGGGAGGAGAAGACACACACTTCTTTTGCCAATATGCTGGTCGGGATGCCCAGGGCATCTCTGTGTTCACTGACTGTCTGCAGAGGACATTGCTGAATGTCAGAAAATCCGGCTATAATAGAGAACCAGTTTAGTCAGGTTTAGCTGGATGTGTTTCATCCTTGTTTGGAGACCATATTGTTCTTATTTTTCTGCTGCAAAAAGTGTTTAAGAACTTTTCCCATACTACAAACCTGCTTATAGCTTCTTTTTCGAATTCCGTTTTTAAAAAAATTTACTCTGCTATTTACTATCCATGGTCCCTGCTTCCTACTCCACGTATACTTGCCATCCCATTATGGGCAAGTAGATTGGCTGAGGCCTAAAAATGTACAAAGGTTTGGGAATAATAGGAGGCTGTTTCATAGAGGCAGACAGAGAGGAAAAAGAGAGGAAAAATACTTTTTGTGGCCATAGGAGGGAGAAATAAAAAGGAGGCTAAATATATGGTTTTGTTCCCCTACACTCACAGTGCAGGCTACTACAGAGTACAGACCCTGAAGGGGCATTTAAGCCTTTGCATCCTCATTGTTACCCATTAAAAATCACTCCCCTCAAATGCAGTTATTTGCCCCTGATCGTGCCATTTGCTACAATGGCACCATCTATATATATATTTCTCCTGGGTGTGCCCAGGAGAAATGCGTCCCGGCAGCCCAGCTGATTGGCTGGGCTGCAGGGGCACCTGATTGGTCCTGGCAGCACAACCCAGGAGAACCAGCGGGCCAGGAGTGTGGGCGGCCATGGTGGCTGCGGAGCCGAGGTGGTGGGCCCGGCCGGGCGAGGCGGCAGCGGGCCCAGGCAGAGCCGAGCCGGCGGCTTGCGGGCCCGGCCCGGCCCGGCCGCGGAGGCAAGGCGGCGGGCCATGCGGCAGCGGCGGGCCCGGCCCAGCTGCGGGGAGGCCGGCGGCGGCGGCGGGCCCGGCCGCGGGGAGGCCGGCGGCGGTGGGCCCGGCCGCGGGGAGGCCAGAGGCGGTGGCGGCGGTGGGCCCAGCCTGGCCTGGCCGTGGGGAGGCCAGAGGCGGCGGCGGCGGGCCCGCTTGAGGCACAGATGCTCTGTGCCCGGGCCCACTAGTTATTTATATATCTACACTGCCTTCCAAAAATGGCTCAGGACAGTTTACACAGAGAAATAATATATAAATAAGATGGATCCCTGTACCCAATGGGCTCACAATCTAAAAAGAAACATAAGATAGACACCAGCAACAGTCACTGGAGGTACTGGGGTGGGGGTGGGTAGGGCCAGTTACTCTTCCCCTGCTAAATGAAGAGAATCACCATGTTAAAAGGTGCCTCTTTGCCAAGTTAGCAGGGGTAACTCTCTGAAAGAAAACAAAAAGTTTGAAGGGCGAAGCCGCCTCCCACCACTTGTGCCATGGTTCCTCTTTGGAATATTCCCCACTATATTAAAGGGGAAAACACACATTCAGGCACAAATAACGTGTTTAATGCCACATCAGGAAACATCTCCTTCTATATGAATCCCACCCTTGCCCCCAACATCTATTATCCTCTTATGTGGTTATGCTCCAGACACCATTTAGGGAAAGGCTAGTTTAGTCTCCACTAACAGTAGGACCTTTCCTACAGCTGGTAGCCCAAAGCTATGAAATCCCCTACCAAGGAGATCCACTTTGGCTCCTGTCCTGCCTGCTGACTTTCCAGAAACAAACAATTTTAACTAAACTAGCACAGAAACTGACTGCTGTGACCTTTTTATATTGTTTTGGTTCTGCTGTTTTTCTGGTTTCATTTTAGTTTACCGCATGGTTTTATTATTGTTTCATTTTAGTGCTGTCTGCTACTTTGACATACATGAGGAAAGCAGTATATAACAATTTCATTTATTTGTTTACTTTTTCAAATGTGTAGACTGCCCCACACTTCTGTCTCTGGGAGGTTTACCACAACATAAAACAGATTAAAAATGAAAAGAACAATTTAAAACCACGATCCTGTTAAAAAGCTTGGGTGAAAAAATAAGTCTTTAGAGACGTTTTTAAAAGTTGTCAGAGATGGGGAGGCTCTTGTTTCATCAGGGAGAGCATTCCAGAGTCTCAGGGCAGCAACAGAGAAGGCCCGTCCCTGTATAGCCACCGGATGAGCAGATGGCAACTGCAGACGAACCTCAATGGTCGGTGGGGTTCATGGTGAAGAAGATGTTCCCTTAAATACACAGGGCCTAAGATGTTTAGGGCTTTAGAGGCTATAACCAGCACCTTGTATTTTGCCTGAAAACGTATCGGTGGCCAGTGTAGCTCTTTTAGTATAGGACTAATATAGCCTCTCCAAGATGACCCAGAGACCAACCTAGCTGCCACATTCTGTACCAACTGCACATTCCAGGCTATGTGCAAAGGCAGCCCCACATAGAGCGTATTGCAGTAGTCAATTCTGGAGGTTACCAACATATGTACCACAGTTTAGAGATCATTTATCTCAAGAAACGGATGCAGCTGGCATATCAGCCAAAGCTGATAAAAAGCACCTCCTGGTCATTGCCTCAATCTTGGAGAGGTTTGGATCCAGAAGCACCCCCAGACTGTGTACCTGTTCCTTCTGGGGAAGTGTGACCCCATCCAGAACCTGGCAGACATAAATTGTCTCCTGAGTTCCGACCCCACACAATAAGTACCTCCAACTTATCTAGTTTCAGTCAGTTTGTTATCCCTTATCCAGCCCATCACTGCCTCCAGGCAGGCATTTAGGGAGGTTATATCTTCTCCTGATGATGTTGACATGGAGAAATAGATTTGAGTGTCATTATAATATTGATATAAGTTCTACAGATTTCAATGGTACATTTCAAAATTAATGTTTTTAGCATTGCATCTTTAAATATCCATCACTTAAAGAGAAAAAGGCAAGAAATTTCTAATTAGTGATTTCTTCTTCTTCTTGCATAGTTGGAAACATTGTTTTCTGTGTATGTTGATAGTTGCCACAGGATATGGACTTAAGAATGTCACCAGCCTAAGCAAGGTCAAATATTTACTTAGCACAACGATACAGTGATAAAGACATTAAGAAAAATAGAAGACCATCCATTTATCTATATATCCCGTCTTCAGATTTCTGAGTCTTGAATCTTTATATGTTTCTCCATATACCACAATGTGTAAGTTGAGTGTGTAATTAACTAATTGATATTGTGTTTCCATATAGTGCCCACTTAACTGAATTTTGCATAGCTTGGTTGTAGGTGATAGCATTACCAATTCGTTAAAATAATGTTCACTGAGTATAAATGTATTAAAGGCAAATGCCATTCATTAAAAGGTACTGTACACACAGAGACTTTTCATCCATAAGAATCTGACTTAGCTTCTGGCACTGTTGGTGATGAATGGTGTGAAATGAATATCAGATTAAGATGTGAGACTGCAGAGTTGTGAAAAAGATTCCCATGGCACCCTGACTGCACTGACTTTCTTCACACACTGGGGAACGACTAGCTTAAAGTCTGCCATGACATCAATTAAAATTACTGCCACATTATGAAAACAAAATTAGTTGCACTTCTGTCAATTTTATAGCTCTACTTTGATAGAAGAATTCATTTTCATTATGAATGGATGAGGGTCCTGGAGAATTCAACGGTTATGTGAAATAGTTGTTGCTGCACTTTAACAGATGGGAGAGGGACATTTTTATAATTCACATCTATATTGAGTAGCAAGTTACTTACTATCAGACATATTCCATGTTTCATGAACACCAAAGGCAAATTTCCTGATAATTCTAAAGTATGTGAATTGCACCCATTTTTCATGAGTGTTATTTTGTTAAAAAGAACAAAATATGACGTGAGGAAATCTTTGGTTTTGTGCTACTGTAGCCCCACACCATAATATAGAATAAGGTTGTTCACACGACCAGGTGGGTAGGGTGGCAGCTAGGAAGGCTGGTTTAACTCACCTTCCCACCAGATGATGGCTGCCTGTTCCTGGGAGCACAGAGCACGCTCTTCAGATGATCCATGCAGTATGTCTGCAGCACGGAGCTCCAAAGGCCGGGACGATGTGTCCCAGCCTCCAGAGATCCCACAATACACCATGCGACATGCACAATACATTGGGGGATTCCCCCAGGAGACAGGTGCTCTAGGCACTTCTCTGTGTCCGCTGGGGCTAAAATTAGACCCAGCAAACATGCGAGCCCATCGCCTGGGTTAAGGGAGTGCTCACTCCCTTACCTTCAGCTAACTGCCGGGCTACAAGGAGGGACTAGGCAGTGCTGCCCTGCCAGGATCGGACCCAATCCCAGCGTATCTCATGCACAGCCTAACCCAGCCTGGGCTAACCCTCGCTGGGCTTCCCTAGCCTGAGTGCCCGTGAGAACAACCTCAATATGTTTTCTGTTCTCTTCACTTTAAGATTTACCTTTTAAAGAAGTCAATGTTATTGTCATTGGATATTATCCATATGCGGTTAAAAAGTATAATTATAAAACTGGATGGGAACTGAGTGGTGATATACTCCAACATCTTGCTCTAAAGCAGGATACTAAGACTTTTTCAGAACGCAGCTTAAATGGAGATGCAAGCCCTATTCCTGTATTCTTGACAGTGTGGCAGTTATATGTGTGGCACCCAGTGAGCCCAGTCATGGGGAGAATTTCTCACCGGATACAGCAATAAGGGATGTGCGTGGATCGTGTTTCATTCACTGATTTGAAGCACAGCCTTTAAAAGGGAGGAAAACAAATCCATACCTGCTCTTCTGCCACTTGCAGCAGCTTTCTGTTGCAGTGGCACACACACACACACCCCACCTGCCCTCATGCATCAGCGGCACGCACATGGCCTCCGTGCATTCAGAGGTCAGCAACCTGGGTGTATGCATGGCCAGCAATCTTGCTGACCATACAAATGGCTGCCATGCATGCATGGCGACCATGTGCCAACGTGCAAGAGCAGCTGCGGGGCATACTCCCACAGCAGGAAACTGCAGCAAGTGGCAGAGGAGCAAGTATGGACCTGCTGCCTCCCTTTTAAAGGTGCTTGGGTTGTGATTTGAATCAGTGAATGAATCATGAAGTTACTCCTCAGACAAATGTCATAGATTGTGAACCCTTTGGGGACAGGGATCCATTTTATTTATTTATTGTCTCTCTGTGTAAACCGCCCTGAGACATTTTTGGAAAGGCGGTATAGAAATTGAATGACTGACTGAATGACTGACTGAATGAATATTCAAGGACAGTGGCTTCAGAGCATATCAGTATGATGGGCAGGGCTTGCTGGCACATTTTCGTTGGCTCTGTTCAGCATCTACACTTTGCTGACTGACTGAACACAGCTACTGTTTTTGGCGACGTTTTGAAATGTAGTTGCTACATTTTCAGAGATTCCTAAGGAAGCTAGTGTTGCTGCTGAACTTGTAACACACCGTTCAAAACAGAAATCTGGCATGATCATATATGTGCCTCTATTCAGAGCCAGGTTCCTACCCAGTGGTTCTCCAACACAGATTGTTGTGTAAACCAAGCTGGATTAAAAATTCCTGCCTGCCACCTACCCATCTCCTTCCCACCCCTCCCATCTACTAGGTTGGCAGCAGTGAGGGATACTAGCACAAATATGAAGGATGTTATATGCCCTAGCAAAATTACATGACCTAGCAGCATTCCAGGCCCTAGAGAGGAGAGAGAGAGGAGAAACCAGGAAACACCCCACACCCACTACCATAGCTGCAACAGCCAAGAATGGGAGGTTGGGGGCTAACAGGAGAAGACTGGGAGAGGGATCAGACTTCATCATTCTTCCAATACTGAGACTGTGGGAGAATCTGAGCTATTTTCCAGTAATAAAAAACAACTTGCCTAATTTTTAGATAAGCTGGTGTGTCTGTGTGTGTGTCCGTGTCCCTTCACTGCAGAAAACATGAACATTTCCATTGTATAATATTTCAGACTAGCTTAACTCGCACAGAGCATCTGTGCGCTAGTACTTGACTACTCCCTTCACCCCACCCCTGCCACAGCCCCCTCACCTCAGAGTTCTCTCCACTCTCACCTGAGCTGTGCTCCTCCTCCTCCAGCCCCCACATCCCCTCACCCCTCTTGGTTGCTCCTCCATCCCGTTGCCCCACTCCACTCACCTCCTTGGTCGCAGCTGCAGCGTTGCTGCCACCAATGGGCCAAGCCGCAGCCCGCTAACCCCAGAGACCTCCCCACCCTCACTCGCTCCTGCTCCTCCCCGCAAGAGTAGCAGCAGCAGTTGACTGGGCCCTTCCTCATTGTCGCCACCGTGGCTGCTCGTTCCCCACAGGACATTGACAGACTCGGGCCTGTCACTGCACCAATGGCCTCTGTAGTGGAGAGAAGTGGCGACAGTTGACTGGACCTTGCTCACTACTGCTGCCGCCACCATCATAGCCACTCATTAACCTCAGGATGCTGACAGGCCCAGGCCCATCCCTCACCCTTCCTTCTTTCTCTCTTCCTCTCCCTTCTTTCTCTCTCTCCTCCACACGCTCTTCCCCTCTGTCTTTCTTCCAATCCCTTCTTTTCTCTCTCTCTCTCTCTCTCTCTCTTCCTTCCTGAGTTAACAGATCTTGTTCATCTTGTTTCCTCATCTAATTCTAACGGTGGCAGCCTCCTTCTCCGGAAGGGACTCTTTTCTCCCTCACAACCCCTTTCTTTGCACACTCCTGCCCACTATCCTTTTATATATATACTAGCTGAACCCGCACAAGCATCTGTGCGCTAGGACTTTGTTGCTTTCCTCGCCCCCCCACCACCACAGCCCCTGCTTTATTGCTCAGTGTCAGCCATCCACTATCAGCCATCCCTTCCCCACCACTCACTCACTCACCCCCTCCCTGCCGCTCACTTGCCCCCTCTCCACTGCTCTCTCTCTCTCTTGCTTACTCCCTGATCGCTCACTCACTTGCCCCCTTCCCGCCACTCATTCACTCACTCATCCCCTCCCTGCCACTCGCTCACCTCCTCCCCGCCACTTGCTCACTCGTTCGCCCACTCCCCACTGCTTTCTCACTCAATTGCCCCCTCCCTGCTACTCGCTCACTCACTCACCCCGTACCCGCTACTCTTCCCTATCTGCATATGGAATCCCCCTGCCCAATCACTATGGTGCTTCTGCTCTGCTACCTCTGATTGGTAAAGCATTGTGTGGGCAAAGCTTGCTATGTACCTTAGCATGTTAGATAGATAGATAGATAGATAGATAGATAGATAGATAGATAGATAGATAGATAGATTCTTCTCTCCTCTACAATCTTCCATCCAGAAACAGCTGTATCCCAACTGACCTTAACCATCACAGGTTCCTCTTCCCTATCTGCATATGGAATTCCCACTGCCTTATCATCAGGGTGCTCCTGCTCTGTTACCTCTGACTGGTAAAACACGATGTGGGTGGGGCTTGCCACACACCATTTGCCATGGACCACCTACGCCTTTTATATAGAGAGTTATTAACAACCCTATAGCCAACATCTTAATGAACAGTGTGCACATGCTTCTAACAAAAGCACATGTACAGCACTAGCTGTCCTAATTCCAAAGCACAGGCACTCTTCTGCAAGCATGTGGCATTTTTTGCTACTCTCCTCTTGCTCAGGAACCACACTATGATCAGTGGAAATATTACCCCAAGAGCTGTGCTAGCTTGAGGAACATGCTTCCACTATCAAAGACCACTTCTAGAGCAAGGATCCTGGACTAGATAGGCCTTAGGTTTGATCCGGCAGGGCTATGTTTATATTCTTAAGGGGAGAGTGTGAAAATTCACCAGCTGGGTGCAGGAAGGGGTGAGGGATATTTATTTATTTATTTATTTATTTATTTATGAATAACTTATATACCGCCCAAAATTTTGTCTCTGGGCAGTTAACAGTGACATTAAAACAATTAAAACAAATATAAAAGGTTAAAACAGTTTTAACAATTTAAAAACAGCATAAATTAAAACCTACAAATTTAAAAAGCTCAAAAAGCTTGGGTGAAGAGATGGGTTTTCAAATGTTTTTTAAAAAATAGAGATGGGGAAGATCATATCTCAGCAGGAGCGCATTCCACAATCTCGGGGCAGTCGCAGCAATCGAGAAGGCCTGTCTCCATGTGGCCACCAGACGAGCTGGCAGTAACTGGAGACGAACTTCCTCAAGTGACCTCAATGGGCGGTGGGGCATATTATGAAGAAGACGTTCTCTTAAATACCCAGGGCCTAAGCCGTTTACGGCTTTATAACTAGCACTTTGTATTTTGCCTGGAAACCTATTGGCAGCCAGTGTAGCTCCATCAACAAGGGAGTAATGTGGTCTCTCCGAGATGACCCGGAGACTGGCTGCCGCATTCTGAACGAACGGAAGATTCCAGACTATGTACAAAGGCAGCCCCACGTAGAGCACATTACAGAAGTCAAGTCTGGAGGTTACCAACAAATGTACCACTGTTTTGAGGTCATTGATCTCGAGAAATGAGCACAGCTGATGTACCAACCGAAGCTTTATCTTCTCTTGGACATTTGTCCTCCCTTGTCCAATGGTGCCTGTACCACTGCCCATGCTCTGTTGGTTATATTTGAATATTGTATTATTTGTTATACCAGTGTGACAAAATCTCATATTTGCAGCTTGGTACACTAGATACCTTATAGTCACATAATGGCGCAGCGGGAAAATGATTTGACTAGCAATCCAGAGCTTGCCGGTTCGAATCCCTGCTGGTATGTTTCCCAGACTATGGAAAACACCTATATCGGGCAGCAGCAATATACAAAGATGCTGAAAGGCATCATCTCATACTGCATGGGAGATGGCAATGGTAAACCCCTCCTGTATTCTACCAAAGACAACCACAGGGCTCTGTGGTCACCAGGACTCGACACCGATTCGGCAGCACACTTTACCTTTACACTAGATACCTTACCTTTCTGTTGCTTTCTTCAATGTTATTTATAATGGTTAGAAACCTTCCCAAGCCACATTCGTCCGTGTGTGGCCATGCGCGCGCATGTCGCAAAGACTTGAAGTGCATGCGTGACGTGTGTATGCGCAAAAGGCTTCTTGAAGCTTTTGCAGCCAAGTGGGGGAAGGGGCAGCAGGGACATATCCTGCCGCCCCAATTACTGACGAAAATATGTGTGCCGGAGGGGAGAAAGCAGAGGGAGAGGTAAGTAAACCCTCCCCCTGCCCTTAAAGGACCCCCCACTCCAGTGCCGGACCGCAGCTCCACGGTTCCATACACACCTCTATTAGTATCTGTTCACACACACACAGTGTGAGTATTAAATTATTGAGTCGACCAATTTGAAATGGTTGACCAGCTTTTTGTTATGACACTTCAGTTAAGGCTGGTGATTTATTTATCATAATTTATTTAAAATATTTCTAACTTGCCTTTCGAGCACACTGCTGCTTGGTGTGGCTTGCAATAAAACACAATAAGACAACAAACCCATAACAAAAACATAATAGTAAAAGAAACGTAAAACATAAATAGTTGAAATTGATTCCTTTTTCAACAGTGTAGTGAGGCTCTTGTATGCTTGTAAAGAATCTTTCTCTGGCTCTCTAGTGAAATGACTGCTCACAGTAGGAATGTGTGGTCATAGCAGAGCTTCCGTGTGTACAGGGAACCACTTAGATTTAGAAATTTAAAAATGAAATAGTAACGGGCTGTTCATTAAGCCTTTCTCTTAACCTAGTAGGCAGGTAGTCCTCTAGCAGGGTCCTAAATGAATAATACACACATAGGCTGACTTCCTGACTAATGCTGTGAATGGGCAGCCCAAAGAAGCATGCATGCAACAGATACACTCCCACTTCTGAAGTGTGGAGGCTCATGCTTCTCCCTTTCCCCTGGACATGATCTGTGCGACACTCAGTAATGCACCATGTGGCCCTCAGGAACATAATTGTGTATTGCACAGAAGTGCTTCTGAGGGAAGCAGAGATTGGTGAACACAAGCACCTTCTCTTCAGAAGTGGGTGCGTGTCTGCTGCGTGGGTGCAGTATTAATCCAGAAGAAGAGAACGTCTTCTTCGTCATGAACCCCACTGCCCATTAAGATCATTTGGAGAGGTCCGTCTGCAGTTGCCACCGGCTCATCTGGTGGCTACTCGGGGACGGGCCTTCTCCACTGCTGCCCTGAGGTTTTGGAACACACTCCCTGATGAAATAAGGGCTTCCCCATCTCTGACAATTTTTAAAGAATCTTTAAAGACACATCTGTTCACCCAGGCCTTTAATTAAATACCATTTAAATAGTTTTGACATTGTTTTAAAATATTGTGTTAAGGTTTTAAATTGTAATGCTTTAACTTTTTGTTATTTATTTTAACCAATGTTTTAATTTCTCTGTTGTCATTTATTTGTTTTAACTTTTCTGTTTTCATTTTTTTTTTGGTAAACCATCCAGAGATGTACGTTTGGGGTGGTATAAAAATATGTTAAATAAATAAATGACGGCCAATGCCAAATAATGAGATGGAGTAGTGGGCAACAGACAGCATTCAATCCACTGTAAAAACAATCTTCCATATTTTGCATGTACATAAAATTGAAAATATAGGACAATGTGCATAGATAATATAAACAGGGGACAATTAACATTTAACATTAAAAAGCCAAAATCAACCATTTTCTATATTATAAACAAAAGAAAACATTCAACCAGGAATTCTTTTAAAAGGCTTATAGCTACCCTTCTCCCATAGGGCTGGAAGCTGACTGGAATGTTATGTCTTGTCTTGATAAGCAAGAAATGTGGGTGGGGCCCTTAGGGAAAAGCTTATCTCAACATTTGACTTTAATCTTCTGCTTGTGCATAAGACAGTCAGTAGTCTAGCAGCTCATAAGAGTGGAAGATCATATGATGCTGCCCACCATCACTGCCGTCTTGATATAATATGCAAAATCACATTACAGCAATGACATGTGCTAATGATGGCCTTGCCACTTGATCGTGTGGCACCTTTAATGAAGCTTTGTGTGCTCATTAACTTTGCCTATGAAAACTTTGCAGTAGGAACAATGGTCTGAGTAAGTTGAAACATGTAGCACAAATTCCACAATTCCTAATTAACATGTAGCACCACTTATTCATGATTAACAGAGTAGATAGCCGTGTGTGCTTTTTTCTTTAAAAAAACAGCACTATTTTAAATATATTAAAATTATTACTGTCAAGGAAGTTAAAAAAAGAATTTTGATTTGGACAAACTTGGTTCAGAAGGTTAACAAAGACTGCTGCTTGCACAGTCTTAGTGTTAGCATGGTAATCTTACACAGCTAGTGTTTTCCTAATGTCCTGGGGAGTCTGATCATTGTAAATTACCTGTGACAACTCATTAATCCTCTTTTTCCTCACAAATGCATAATTAATGGTAACATTGACAATAATACACAAATTAGCTAAGTGACGCTTTATGGTGTTGGTTTTGATTAACATCAGGAACCCAAAAATGACGTTAATGTAATGCAGATCCCAAAAGGCAACCCGCACTCTGACCCTGGACATACATTTTGTTTGCACTATCACAAAGATTAATCCTCCCCTGGATGAAGACTGGACAAAACTCTGGCCATTGGCATTGCAGAGTGGGCTGTCGCTGAAAAACAAGCCACCTCAACTGCATGTGTTTAAGAAGGAAATCTTAATGCATAGAAAGCAACAGCTTCGTGTCATTTGCTATTGTCTTGTTAAGACAAAGATAAATGAGCTACTGTCATGACTTAGATCAACTGCTTCTCTGCTAACTTCTATTATTTGCTTGTTTATGGACTATTATTTCATTTTAAAAGATACCTAGACACAGAAAGTGAACACCATTATTAACAGTGTACTCCTGCTTATTTTATAGACATTTAAAGATCAATGTGCATTTGTAGAAGTTGCATAAATGTGTTTGAATACACTTTCTGCTGTCAATATATAACATTAGCAGGAGCTTTTGAAATATATACTGTGTGTGTGTGTGTGTGTGTGTGTGTGTGTGTGTGTGAGAGAGAGAGAGAGAGAGAGAGAGAGAGAATTTGAATGTTAAAAGTTGTTAGTTATTTCCAACAGTACAATAGTCTACGCTACTGTTAGCCTACAAGTAAATCAAGAAAATCAGTCAAAACACAAAACATTGTTTTAAAATGCTACTTACAATTTCTTCCTTTCTTACAATTTTCAGAAATTTTCTATGGGTAGTCTGTAAAGATATACCAGTAAATGTTTAATTGAAATGAAGGTAACTAAACTACACTGAAAGATTAGAACATGATTGTAAAAGGAAGTTTCTGTTGCCAAACAGGATCTAGCTAAAACATTGTAGTATTACATACATGGTCATAGGAATGTAGTACCTGCTTGAGCTAATCTGAATCTCTGAATCGATTTCATGTTTTATTTATACTACCAATAGAACTCAATGTATTCAACAGATTTTTCCACTATTTTAAACAATGTTTAAAAGTTCTTTCCATCCCCCATAAATATTGCATAAATTCCACAGTGGCTAACATCCAGACTGTGTTTGCACAAATATATTGCATTAGCGCAAGGATGTCACACTAGCTAGTTCAACTAAGTCAGAAGTTGTTTGATTATTATTATAATTATTATTTATATACATGTTTTCAGGCAGTTATCAAACAAATAACATACAGATTACATGAAATAAATAATGGGTGTAGGTTGAACCCTAACTTGAAAAATTAATATGCCAACTATAATGGGTACAAGCTGTATTTTAAATAGTCAAATAAATCACACACTGTAGCTTAGTTTATTACCACCACTTTAAAAAAGAAGAGTAAGAACAATAATAGATTTTGGCCTTCAGGTTAATCATTCAGAATACATTTCCTAATGCAAGTAATTAAAAACAGCTATTTTAATCATTGTGGGTACTGCACTTTCTCTAGTTCACATGCATATTTTAAAACACTGCAGAATTTAAAGGGGGTACAGGGTGTCCCACAGAGGCCATATATTCACTCAAACTAATCCCATTTTAAATCTACATTACAGCAATAAGCGATGCTTAGTATTTAAGCAGAATAAAATGTCACACTGAAACGGCATTTCAATCTAATGCCAAAGTGGAGATGTGCAGACATGAAAACTGAATAGTACTTTGTACAGTGATACAAATGGGCTGCCCGAAACTTGGCCCCAAAATATCTTTCTATAGTCAGTGGAGCACAGGGTCATTCAAAACGTCATTTATACTTCTTCTAAACTTGTAAGGGGAGGCTTGGCTGGAGATGGGCATTTCAAACAGGGGCGTATCTAGGGTGAGGCAGGCAGGGCACGTGCCCCTTGTGCCACTTGAAGGGGGGGCGCCATTTCTTAAAAATAATTTTTAAAAAAAGGCTGCCAAAACCAAAATGGCCACCGTGCATGCTCAAATGGCCTCTGTGAGGCCCTAGGCCATTCCAGGCCTCACAGAGGCCATTTGAGCATTTGTGGTGGCCATTTTGTTTTAAGCTGCCATTTTAAAAAAAATAAAAATAAAAATAATTTTTAAAAATGGCCACCGCACATGCTTAAATGGTCCCTGTGAGGCCCTAGAGGCCATCAGGGGGGAGGGGGAACCTTTGCAGACCTCCCCAGCCTTTAGGAAGCCCCCAGAAGGGCCTACAGGTAATTTTTTTTAAAAAAATAATATAATATAAGTCGCTGTACACATGTTCAGATATGTGACTTGTATGTGACCTTCAGACTTGTATTTTTCTGCTGATATTATGGTAAAGTTATCTGAAAGATGGGTGTCAGATGTTTGGACAGGGGGCGCAATTTCAATGCTTGCCCTAGGCGCTATTTTCCCTAGATACGCCTCTGATTTCAAACAACTCTGTTTAATATACCCTTTATGAGAGGGTTCCTCAACGTGTGGGTCCCCAGATGTTATTGGACTTCAACTCCCATAATCCCCAGCCCCAGTGGCCTTTGGTTGGGAATTATGGGAGTTGAAGTCCAATTACATCTGGGGACCCACACGTTGAGAATCCCTGCTTTATGAGCTAATAGGACTCTAGTGTCAAACAAGGTTGGTGGATAAGTTCCTATTGCCCTCAGCTGCCTTTCCCCCCTGGATTAATAATATCCAGCAGCTACAACCAAAACCTCCTCAATGTACATCTCAAATTAGACATCTCACTTTTAACTCTTCCAAACTGTCTTAATTTCCACTTCCACTCTAGGGATGATTAATATTACCCTCTTAGCTTGCCCACGTCATTTAAGCTTTCTCATTTCATGCCAGGTTCCAAGAAAGCAATTTGTGAAATGATACTTTTATAGACATGATTTGTTTCAATATTTTAATTGGTGTACATTGACTGTAGTGCCTATGGTGATGGAAGCTGAGTAATTTCACAAAGCCAGACCATTTTTGAAATTAAAAAAGAAAGAAAAAAGGAGGAGGAGGAGGAGGAGGAGGAGGAGGAGGAGTATGTGGTGGGAAAATATAGCAAGAAGGCGAAATAATATAATCCTGACAGCCTCTTTGATAACACTTGGCATTTTAACCATATCCTAAGAAATGGCTGCATTCCATAAGGAAAACTTTATTTAAGGCCATCACTCCTATTTCTTTAAAATGTAAAATCTGATGATATGACAGTGCTAAGTGATGTTTTGTGGTAAGGCATTTCCATTGCAGAGTTTTACATTAGCCTGATTGATACAATAGGCCCAAAGCCACAATGCAATGGCACCATACATTTCTTTTACAGCATAAAGGAGTTTCCTCATTACAGCAATGACGACATGCATTGTTAAACGTATATTTATTTGTTGTCATTTACGATCTAAGCCAGCAATTGACACAGCCTGCTCTAAGTACTGACTGGCTAGTCAAACATTTTAGGACTGGGCCACAAAATGCAGAATTCCTTTAATCTCCCCTCCCCCCTTGCCTGCAATGAAACCAACATGTGTTTTGTCTTGTCTATAGTATGTTATTTCATATACATCTTCAGAACATCTTTCTTTTTTAAAGAAAGGTTCAGCTCAGTTCTCCTTTTAAAGTGATTTATTTAACATCTTAAGTTTTTGCAAGTGCAAAAGAAATTGGCCTGACGATCCTAACACATTAATTATTAACAAACAAGATATTTACTGGTTTTAAAATACTGGATAGCATAACAAATACTAGTTGAATATAACAATGTAGTTGAAAAGTTATCTTTTTCAATCAGTTCCCACAAATCAATAAAAATTTTATATGTTCTTTAGTGACACCAATAAAATAAATAAAATAAAATGCAACATACCTGGATTATGCAGCCACATGTTTCCTTCTAAGTACTTTTGAAACATGATAATCAAAGCTATCATTTATTAGGACTTCTAATGAAAGTTCTATCTATTATTAATTTTTTGGACTAGAAATATCAAATAAGGTTGCAAAGCAAGTATACACTATAATAGTGACATAGTAAAAAATTACCCCACAGATCTGTGCATTTTGTTTAAATTTTCTGCAGCATTGTAAAAAGTGAGACTGCTAAGCTTTATTTGAAAGTTATTGTGGGGCGGGCGGGGGGGGGGAGGACAGCACACTTTTGTAGGCAAACAGACTGCTGATCATATTCTGCTATTTTTGTGTAGCTATTTTGCAATTTAGGAACAATAATCAGAAAGCAAGATAGTAGTACTCTTGCAAAAGGTCTTTTAAAGGGCACCTAAATGTTAAACTGAACTAATAAACAGGAAGTTAGTAATTTTATTTTGAACACAGCTTTGAACTTGTTGAGTTCAGATAAAGAAAAAAAGTCTTCTAATTAATACTTTAGAATTTCCATTCCACTTTAAACTGCCAGTCACAGCATTTCTCACTGTTTACAAGCTCAATATCTTACATAGTAGATTACTGTTTTTAAAATGTGGAAGATCTCTGATGGATGAGAGAAAATAAGGGCAATTTGAAAAATTATGATTTTAATGACATGCAATTTTGCATTTAAGTGTTTTGTTTTTTAAGATTTGGAGAACAATTTAGATTGTTTTCATCCCTCATGGAAACAGAGCTGTAAGCTCTTTCCTTTCCGTTTTCACAAGATATTCAATAAGACTGCTGGGAATGGGATTGGTTGCAAATTTGTGTACATGTGCCAAAAGTGATTGCAATCTAAAGCTTTGTTTTGAGAGATCTTAACCAAATACAGGCTCATGTAAACAGACCTCACTGGGCTATGACCTTTGAAAATTCTCAAGAACCTAGCAACTGGACTGCTTTCTAGCAATAGGATACTGTCACTTAAAATATACCATATAACTGCTTCTTTTCAAACTAAGGAATCACGTCTGTTAAGGAATGTGATCAGCCAAAGGTACTATTCCAATGCCCAAGTTCAGGATAAAAGTATTTCTGAAAATGATAAAAATGCATAATAAACTGCTTGGGAGTGACAAAGTCATTATTGCAAAATATGTTTGGTCTTTAAAATGCAGAGCTACTGGAAGAAATGCAAGAATTTGTTCCTGTTACTGTCATTTCTACTACACCCTCTGTCTTTCTTAAAAGTATTACTGAAATGTTTTGATAAAATTGACTATTCTAAATTCTACTTCGCTAAATTTAACAGCAAATTAAAAACAGCTTTCTTTTTAACAAACTCAGCTACAACAGCAAACAGTTTGCCTTCTCCTTCACACTTTATTCATACATTAAAGTAGTTCATTCAGAAGCCTCCACAAAAACTATATAGATGAGCGAGCTGTTTACATGTTTGCTTGGCGAGAAACCTACCTCTTCATATTAGAGCCATAAAACCTCTCTCTGTTACAGAGGTCTATGCACATTCCCAGAGCTTAGGAGAGTTTTTCCTGATAAGACATTTTAGTACTGAATGTTTAGTGCTATGACAAAGAAAGCAGAGCAAATGTTCCGAGCAGTGTTAAAGAGTGTGTGTGTGTGTAAAATATAGCTAAATATAACTTATGGGGAAGCAAATATTGTCTAGCTTCCTTACAAGATATTAAAGAACTAATTTACCTACATTCTGGGAAATTCCATGAAAGAAAGTGAAAAGAATAGATGCTTACAAGGCCACTGATGAAAACTCTCCATCCTGTCACAAATTACATCTTAGCTACTGTAGGATTGGTATAAACTCTGTCACAACTCATAATATTCTACTTTCATCAGTTTAGTATTAACATCTAAAACTATGCAATGTTTACTGTAATGAAGTAATGCAATCTATAGACAGCATATGGCTTCATGCTTTGTTTATGCTGCTTCAGAATAAATGAAAGGATCACTTAGACTAAAGAGCACTGTTAGGGCTTCTATGGGTTATATAATCACATTTTAGATGTTTGTTAATGATAGTCTCAAGAAAATACACATCACACACGCACAAACCACAGAAACACTATAGAATGACAATAACACAGTAGGTAGAAAGATTAACATGCCACTAGGGGACAGTAGAAAGTCACAAAATGGGATTCTGTTGTTGAAACCAGAACAAAAGGCCTTTCTTTGTCAAGAAAATAATAATAATAATGAAATAAAAATGGCAAATATGCATTGCTAAATCAAATTTCCCTACAACTGTGGAGTTTTCAATTTTGTGTAAGGAATTCTGTACAGTCTTTGCAGGGGGCTCTTTAGGTATTTTAGCAGAGCATTTTACAAAATATGCATGAACCTATTGTCTTACAAAGGACACACTGAAGTGTAAAGTCTTTTATTGTCATATCATTTGAGAAAACTCAAGATTTACATTCTGAAAATTTTTCACAGGAACATGTGATTTCAATTTTACCACCAATAGGATGAAACTCTGTAATTTTAGTGATTTATTTGTGAAGAGAACACGCAGAATTCATTTATTTACATTATCAACATAGGCCAAACAATGCTAGATTCCAGAGAGGAAGAGACATGTGAAAGCGGATATAAATCATGAGACAATCTCCTTTGCCACGTGAAGGACTGATTATTATTCAGGATTAGAACTCTTTGATTCTGAGGGGGAAAGAGAGAACCTATTTATCAAAGAAGAAAGCAGCAGATGATGACTTACCACTTCCACTTTTGATTTTATTTTGTTTACTCTTGCAACAACCCTCTGAGGTTAAGGAACTAAAGCTTAATGACCTGCAGCAAACCACCCATGGAGTCCATCTGAAAACTGGTTCTCCCAAGCCCTACACTATCCACTTAACTCAGCTGGTTCCTTAAACACAGCAGCTGCGATCCATTGCCCTGAGTATGCATGGGGCACCTTACTGGCTGCTGTGCCATTCAGCCATGATACTAGCTGGGTGACTCTAGGCCAGTCACTTCTCTCTCAGCCTAACCTACTTCACAGGGTTGTTGTGAGAGAAACTTAAGTACGTAGTACACCACTCTGGGCTCTTTGGAGGAAGAAAGGGATATAAAATGTAAGAAAGAAAGAAAGAAAGAAAGAAAGAAAGAAAGAAAGAAAGAAAATGCACCAGGTACATGCCCTGGCATTGTTATTGCTGGCAATAGAGAGGCAAGGGTGGACTGGCAAGGCTGCATTGTTGCAAGCAATGAATGGAATCATGTACATGATGGACAATTGTCATGGATCAGAGTGGAATACAGAATACACCCTCAGGTTGCAAGCCTAAGCAGATGTAGGAAGATGTAGTGTCCATTGAAACCCACAGGATTTATTTCAAAGTAATAGGGTTAGACTCAAGATGTATCAAAGAATGGTCTCGGTAAAAAACAAACACATGGATCTCATACATAAGTGCTTGAAATATAAATCTGTTATTTGGATATCATCCTAGACACTGAGGGCACAATGAGAGGTGCACTTAGGGAATTTTGGAGCCTGGACCTAAAGGCCTTTGGAGCAAACACCCCCCCCCACACACACACACACAAGCTAAGAATCATACACAGAGAGAGAGAGAGAGTATTTTTATTTTATTTATTTATTTTATTTTTACATTTCTATACCGCCTTTCGTTAAAAGAAAACCCCAAGGCGGTTTACAAAAATTAAAACATACAATAAAAGCAATAAAAACATCAAGCAATAAAAACATCAAGCTAAAAACATATAAAACAAGCATAAAAACAAGACAACAGATAACAGATAAAAACACAGAGAAGCCGCAGTAAAAACAATTATGCAAAAGCCTGGGTAAAAAGCCAAGTCTTTAAAAGCTTTCTAAAAGCCGTGATGGAGTCTGAGGAACGAATGGCCACTGGGAGAGCATTCCAGAGTCTAGGGGCAGCAACAGAGAAGGCCCTGTCCCGAGTGCACGAAAGCTGGGCCTCCCTCATTGTCGGCACGCAGAGCAGGGCCCCCTCAGATGTCCTTTTAACACGTGGGCTATATTTATGCAAATATGCAGTAGCAGAAACATTTCAACATGCCACTTAACATATTCCCATCCCACATTTTTCTTTCCCCACTCCCCCCTCTGTTTCTAAGGCACAGGTCATAATTGTGTTTGGCCGCCCGGTGCAGTGCAGGCCAGCAGCAACCACACCACCCAGGACAGTCTAAAGAGGATTTGGGGGGCCCCAGGAGGTGTGGCGGCCCTGGACTTCAGCCCCGAAGTCCAGGGGTAAGAGCGCTACTGGGCACAATCTACCTGGAAATAAATGAGAGCTATGCAAGAGGATTACCATGCTCTTGCTAGGTTACATAGGCAACTGTCTTATAGCCAAGACAGACTATTGGTCCATCTAGCTCAGTATTGTCTACACCAACGGTGGACTGTGGTGTTTTTGGTTAACCCATTACTTGATCCAAGTCAGCTTCTGAATGGGGCTTTAGTTAAACCAGTGCAGAGGCCCTTTATGAGCCTCCAAACTGGTTCAAACGGTCGGTGGTTCTGCCGGTTTGAAGGCAGGGGGTGCTGCTTTAAGGGAAGGGGAGGGTGCACTTACCCCTCCTGCCGCACTTCCCTCGCTGGAGCGCCATGTTTGGAAAGTCCATTGGGGCAGCAGTATACCTCCCTGCCACCCCGTTTGCCCCTGTTTACTGGAACTAGCTGGAAGTATCTGCCAGGCCTGCGTGCAGCAGTGCGGGCGCACACACACCGTGTGCAGGCATGCACATGGTGGGCTCATGCGTGCAGTGGGTGCGACGTGTGCACGCCTGTGCTGCCGTATGCAGGTGTGGCAGATACTTCCGGCTAGTTAACAGGGACAAAAGGGGCAGCAGGCAGGTACACTGCTGCCCTAATGGACATTCTGAAAATGGAGCACTGGCGGGGGAAGAGCGGCGGGAGGGGTAAGTGCACCCTCCCTCCCTTAAAGCAGCATCCCCCACCTTCGAGCCTCCCCCACCCAGTTTCTGTGCATAACTCTAACAAACACCCCGCAGCAAAAGCACTGAAAAGCTGTCTGCACTTGTCTCTCTGTACATAATATGTATTTTATTATACTATTAATACTCCTGATTCCAGTCCACTGCCTTGTCCTTGCATACCACAACTCTTTCCCTTGGATAGGCCAAATATGAACTTCAAGCTGTTGAGAGTTGTAGTTCAGCAACGACTGGAGGGCCAAGTTTGCCCACCCTTGGTCTACACCAGGCCTGCTCAACTTCGGCCCTCCTGCAGATGTTGGCCTACAATTCCCATAATCCCTAGCTATTGGCTGCTGTGGCTGAGAATTATGGGAGTTGTAGTCCAAAAACAGCTGGGGGGCCTAAGTTGAGCAGGCCTGGTCTACACTGACCAGCAGAATTTATTCTACCCTCCTCCAACTCTACCTGGAGATGCCAGGGATTGAAATTGGGACCTTCTGCACACAACACAGATGCTCTTCCACTGAGCTACAGTCCTTCCCCTTCAGAATATTTTGTAAGGGAACGTCAGAGCAGATTCTGCTCCAAATCTACATTTACACAGAAGAAGAGAAAGAAACAGAAAAGAGTATGATTTGTTTATGAGGAGGCTGTGGCAGAAGCAGCCGAGAAACATTGGAGGCAGTGGGAAACAGTAGGAAACATTGGAGGCAGCTCCACCAACACTGTCCCCTCCCCGTTGGCCTCCCAAATGACAGCCTGGGCTGGCTACGGCCCGGTTCAAGCCTCTGAGCATACACAGAGGCCATTTTCATGACCTCTTTCATGAACACCCAGGCTGTCATTTGGGAGGCTGGCAGGGGACTAATGCTTCTCCACCGCCTCCACCATGGCCTCCTTTGAAGGCCCCTCCCCAACACCTTTAGCATAAGGAATAGGGATTCCCCCTTACTTGTAAAGGGGAATACTCAAGGATTCCCCTTTACAAGTATAGCCGAGCCGGCCCTTGAACCGGTTCAGCCCAGTTTCATGGCCAAACGAGACTGGACCTGGTTTGGCTGAGCCTGAATCCAGCCCAGCCCAGTTTGAATCCGTTCTGGATTCAAACCAAACTGGCCAAACCTGTTCCATACACATCCCTAGTTTCCAGTCCATGGGCTAGGTTACCCAGTGTCCAAACTGTTCACTGTTTAAGCCATAGAAGAGAAAACAGCTGTCTCTTAGCCATTGCTTTGAGGCTCTTACCCATCGCAGACTGGTTTAATGTCCCCAAACCCACAATGAAACCGCCCAAGGGATCTATAGTGTATACTGTTTATCGCTGCTAACCGCAAGTGAAGAAAGGGCCGGAAATGCAAAGAAAGGGCCAGAATACACAATGCTGGAAGTTGGATGGCATTTCAGCATATAGATTACATTGGCCAATCAACTTTTGCTATAGGAGGAGGAAAGATTTAACAAGTATGACTGAACCCTTTTCAAAACCGTTTTCTTCATTGGAATACTTTAGACTGGCTTCTATGAAAACATGCATGTGGAACATTATATTGGAACTGGAAATCCACCTGGATTTTCCACGAAAGATCCATTATCAGAAGCCAACAAGAATGAACTATTCTGCCATGGATGGTTCCTGGAAAATCCATTTGAATTTTAATACCAGCATAATGTTTCAAATAAGGAGAAACATAGGATGAATCATTTCAATAGCACTCTGGGGAGGAAAATGCTATATCGGAACAAATCCAGTTTTGCTAGTATAGAGAATTTTTCTTAAACCAATTCAAAAGTGCCTTAACATACAAATCAATTACCTGTATTTTTGCATGTCTAATAAATACAATAATCTAGATAAAATTACAGAAGTTTTGTGCAAAGTTCTCCAATGAAATTTATGTAGTCAGAGTGCTATTAATATCAATCTTTCCACATATATTTTGGAGGCAGCTTTTGGAGTCTACCAACAGGAACCAATTTTCTTTTAATGGATTGATTTCACACTTAATATTATTCAAATTCATTTTTAGGAATGGATTTTTTAAATAAAAAATGAAACTATGCAGTTCTTATATAAAATCCAGTTTCTAACAAATTGAGTCCCTAAGCATGAATCTGGTAGAAAAATACATATACAAAATTTTGCTTTATCACTACAGTAAAAAGAAACACTTCCTAACCATATATATGCAATTATAGATGGAGTCTATGCATGTTTACTTAGTAGTAAATCTCATTCAGATCAGTGGTGCTTGCTCATAGGTAAGCATATATAAGATTGCAGCTTGTGAGGAAACCCTATTGGTATCAACAGGAGTTCTATAAGTAAATGCATAGGATCAGTTTGCTAATATCGATACATGTTTATGTGCCTTTGTCTTTTTTGTCAGTCATTTATATATGAGCGGACTGGTGCACAAATGTATTAATGGGGGCATTTTCCAGTATCTGCTACTTCACTTGTCATTTGCATAGGAAAAATCTGCTAAGACAGTTGCCTAGAATTAGAAGATATCACAAGGTCATACCCATTATGAAAACAGAAGGGCCAAGGCCACATCTGGGATGAAAAAACACCCCATTTTTGCCCATGACTATCTGTAACAACATGCTTAAGTAATTTGCTGAATATGAATAGACTTTGGCACATGCTTAAAATGAATCTGTGCAGTTAAGTGCTTTACGGATTTGATATGTACTGAAACTCTCATTGACAATGAAATCACTAGGGACACATCTACACTGCAATCCTAAATTGGTTTTAAACTGAGTAGACTGTAGTGGTTGCCCTTAAGGAAACCTCCAAAATGTAATTGTGTGAGGGTGCTGAGAACTCTCTTAGAGATCTATAGCCCAGAACACACATCACAACCATTCCTAAGATTCTTTGGGAGCAGTCATCAGCACTGACCTGTTTTAAGTTTGCAATGTAAGCAAGCCTTCTGGGATGTATATACCGTATTTCATTTGTGCTTAGATAGGTGCCTGTGAGACTGTAATATCGTTAATGATTTTGTGTACTTATTCCATAAGGGTTACTATAATTAGTAAACTCTGAAAATGGGGTGTGTCAGGGTCAAACTACACATTATTTTGATGCCCCCAGAGTGTGAGGAGGTGGTCTTTAATCCTACCCTTCCCTGGTCCCAATCCAGCATTAGTTGGAACTTTTTTCCATGGCAAAAGAGGGCACTGTACTCACCAATCTGGATTGGGATTATGGTGGACAGAAGTGCACCTGGGTAATTTTGGAGCCTGGACCTGAAAGCCTTTGGAGACCCGCCCCCAATCGCTGCAAGTTAAGCATCATCTTGTAACACATAGGTTCTTGAAGGCACAAACCACAACACCCAGGACAGACTAAAGATGATTTGGGGGGCCCCAGGGTGTGTGGAGGCCCAGGACTTCGGCCCCAAAGTCCAGGGGTAAGAGCACCTCTGATGGTGGGGCATAAGGCCGAATCCTTTCTTCCAGCACAGTCCCAATCTATGGGGGCTCAATCCAACTGCTATTTAGTTTTAAAGAAACACACATGTTAGCACTGAGCACATGGTTAACATAACATGCAGTTTGACTGGAATAAAACAAAACATTATTTTAGAAACAGTTTCAATGAAATTCAAAAATGCAGAAGGGTCTCAGGGTAAAACAGGGCAGGGAAGAAATTATAGCAGAGGGGCAGTTCACCAATAGTGGCGCCAGCACGTCATTTTTCTTTCTTTCTTGTTACGAGAACAGCCTGTTTGAGCAACATGCAGCACCCATCTATATGATTTGCAACTGCACACTTGCAGTCTCCATCTTGGCTTCCTGGACTTGTGGGACCGCAAGCCCTCCACATGCCCATATCTAGAAAACTCTGTTAGTCACTTAGCACAAGCAGCATGGAGCAACTTTACCCCAGGTCAAGTATGACATGAGACTGAAAGGTTGCCCCATGCCCCTCTCTATTTTGGAATACAGAGAAGGGTGCTGGCTGAGTAAGACACAAGTCAAGGAGAAGGGCTATTTCTCAAGAGAATAGCAATACTCCTCTTTTTGTATTGGCACAAAGAATTAGTCTAACTAATCACCTCAAAAAGACATCAGATAAGGCTGTATCACTCCCACCTCACTATTGCAGCATTAATGGTCTGATGCGGTCCAGGGAAGAGGCTTGTTAGTGTGAAAGACATTCTGATCTCCACTCCTGGTAGCAGGGGCGTAACAAGGCTGGAGTGGGCCCAGAGACAAAATTTTAAAATGGACCCCTCTCTGATACACACTCACATTCACAATATATAGTCATGTGACTTGCCTCATGTGACTTGCCTCTGGGGGGCCCCTCGAGGCATGGGGGACCCCAGGCAGCCGCCTCCCCTTGCCTAATAGTAATTACGCCCCGGCCTGGTAGGTCTTCCTGACCCACAAGATACATTTTGAAGTTGCCCATTTACCCTATCCCATACAGGTTTTTCAAACCACTCCACTTTATTGTTCCTCAAGATTGCACATATCCGTGATTGAATCACCCAACACGTATTCTTTTGTTAACCACAGATGTCATCCTCTGCAGCCAGGAAGTGTGACCTGTTTTTGTCCCGAAGGCATGTTTTTGCCTATATCTATCCCAGATCCCAACAAATGTTGTGCTCCTTCTTTGGACCCACCGTCTGCATGTGCTTTGGCTCTGGCTATTCCATCTACCACAGCTAATGCCCCAGCTCTGCTTCCAGCTCCTGGTTTGGACCTATCTCCTGATGCAAACCACACACCACGCTTGGCTGTCTTAGAGAACCAACCTCCCCTGGACTACCCTGTCCTTCTGCTTGGTCCCTGGAAAGGAGGGCCCCAACGTTCCCTATCCTGCAAGTGTAACAGACGCACCAACGGAATTGGGTGTTATTAATAATCTCTCTCCACACACCCCTCTTCAGTCTAAATCTGCACTTCAGGTTCTCTCTCTGGCCAGCCTTAAAATGATTTAATTGCAATCTGGACCTTTAAGCTAAAATGCCTCTTTGTGAATATCTAATTTATATTGCTAGTTGAGATTTATTGCCTTTTATCACCTGCCTATTTTTCCTGTACCCCAATAACACTTGAAGAAATCTGATTGTACCATGTTCCTATCTCAAGCCTTTATTTCCAGACCAAAGTTTTGCACAAATTGACACTGTAATGGACTGTGAGAGACTCCAGTCTTGCAAATTCTCCATACAAGCCCAAAGGTAGTCTCAGGACGTTCCGCCAGCATTCCATAACAGTTCCATTAACATTCTTACATAGTTTATGCCAGGGGTTCCCCATCTGTGGTATTCCAGATGTTGCTGAACAACAACTCCCATCATCCCCACTCACAGTACATTGTAGCTCCAGATGATGGGAGTTGTAGTTACATTGGGAGCACCACAGGTTGGGAACTCCTGGTTTATGCAATGCCTCTGCTGGCGGTGGGAGCATTGCAATGTAATTCACAGAGGGATTTGGGGTGTGTGTGTGTGTGTGTGTGTGTGTGTGTGTGTGTGTGTGTGACAGAAACCAGTAAACTGAGAAAATTCTGATTTTTGTCGAGAAATGCTGGCATTACAGGCCATGTTTTTCACCTGAGAATGAGAACATAGGAGTTGAATAAAATGGGAAGGGTATTTCAAATCAGCACTAAGTTTGAGCCTCAGGCACTGGATACTTAGAGTCTGCCCCTCTGGATCTATTTAAGATTGGGCCCAGATCACATTTAAACTCAGCCTGACCCAAAATGAATCCATTTCAGGCCTGCAGCATTAATGTCCAGGGACACTGGGAACCATGGGAAATGTAGTTGCCATGATTCACTCCCTCTTGCCCAGCCCTTACTCATGCTGGCTACAGACAATGTCCTCAAGAATGGTAGGAAATGTGTCCCTCGACACTGCTATGCCCACTGCAGGGTGTAGGCATGCCAGGAAACTTTTTCCCATGGTTCCCATTATCCCTGAAGGCTGCTGCAAATGTATGCAGCATCAGCCAAGGTCACAGAGAAATCCTTCTAAGAGCCCTTTTACAGTTTTGCAGTTTGGTAAGTTAAGAAACAGAGAAAGCTCTCAGGGTACAGGGAGGACTCTAGCACCTATTGCTCTCCTGGTGATATCATCAGGAGCATAACAAAACCTCCTTGGGATGAGTTTTATGAAAAGAGGTATATAAGCTGAACAATAATTAAATAAATAACAGACTTTAGAGGGAATGTCAGTTTGGAACAGGCCTTATCTTAAAATTGATGGATTTGGGACATTCATCCTCTAAATCAATTCATTTTAAATGGTTCCATTCCAAATGAGCTGTGAGTACGTCTGCTGGGTGTCTGATTTTATATAATATATGATGAGTAAAATTCAGATAGAGAGTTTAAAATCTTCATGACCAGGCATTATGGTTGTGAACAGATAATATTGGAACGATAGAATGGGACTGTATAGAATATATGACATACAGAAAGGAGAATTTACACATTTCCTTCATGCTGCTCTGGGACCAATCCTGCAGTGATATGCAACTGTAGAATATGCAACAATACTATATAGATTGTACTGCAAGTTGTTTAAACTGAGATGAGGTTGCAGCTGTTTTGGGTGCACAGATCCTCTGGGCAGGTGCTCATCAAGGTTTATGCATATTAATTTTGTTTTACTGTCTCATGGGAACTTTTTAAAACCCCTTAAATGAGATTTAAACATTCCCTTTACTTCCAGGGGAGGCATGGAAGACCTTGTCATAGAATATATTGTCAGGCCAAAACTGACTGGAATTAAATGTTAAACAAGATGAGCTGGCACAAGATAGGCAAAAATGGAAGAAGTGAATCTTAATGACTGATGTTCAAGACAAAGCAATATCCTATTTTTACAAATGTAATCTCTCAGGATAGCTAGTTTTGCACTATTTTTTCAGATTAATTTGCTTATTCTTTTAGCAGAACTATTTATCATTTTATTTAATGTAAAGTGTGCAAGGCATTTATTATACAATTCTATAGTAACTACTGGACATTATGACATGTAGTTTTTTTTCTCTGTAAGAGGCTTGTCAAATGTGTGACTACTAGATATTTGATTTAATAGGTAGGCAGACAAAAAACCATAGGCGGACATTCTTGTGAGGAATAGTTTCAGTATTATTCCCACTATGCTTTTGCAAAATATGATTAAGCATGATTAATTTTTAATTTAACATACCAAGGTAAAAACTAGAGCATTCTCAAGCTGAAAATGCAACAACACTTAGGACTACTCATTTCCACTCATGACTTTAAGGCAGGTTTGTAAATAACCACTTGCCTAGTTGCCTAGGTAAGGATTTATTTCAGGTAATAGGTGAGGAAGTTTTACAAAAGATCTTTTTTCTTCTTCTTTTAGGTTTAGGCAACAAATGAGTAATGTATAGCTATGTACAGGTAGTAAAGATTTCTTTAGGCTACTAATTCTATGGACTTATTTGCAGGACTGCTTTAAGGAAAACAATTATTTTCCTTTAAAATAGCTTTAATTTTTTAAAATATAAATTGAAACAAAAGGAGAAAATATGAAATAAATAGGAGAAAAAACTTAAGAATGCAATGGTCATTTAAATATTGATCACATTTCCATTTTGTCTATTCTGACCCAAGTTCACTGTGCTTGCATAAACCATGCAGAAAGCAGTTGCTCACAATTATCATATTGTC
Source organism: Hemicordylus capensis (assembly GCF_027244095.1). Lineage (NCBI taxonomy): Eukaryota > Metazoa > Chordata > Lepidosauria > Squamata > Cordylidae > Hemicordylus > Hemicordylus capensis. The sequence goes on from NC_069657.1 coordinate 64,504,377, forward strand.
CAGCATCGTTATTCCCATACATTCTAAACATAATTTTCTTATTTGAAAACTGTCTAAACTTGTGCTCCCACCCCCACCCCCAATTATAAAATGGACAGGACACTTCATTACAATGCAGAGGTTTCTCTATCCCATTTTATTCTAAGTGCATTTAAAACAATGGATAGATTAGATTTGATACAGCATCTGATTGATATTTCCAGGGTGTGAAAACCTCCACCATGAGATTAGGCTGATATTGCATATTCAAACACATACAATGATATATTTGTCATTGCTATTGACCTTTATCTCTTCAGTTTCCTGACAACCTTCTACAGTTATTGACATTACAAATACCAGCGACAACGTGCAGGGCAAAGTATAACCTTTCATTTACCTTCATGTCCCTCAAATGACTTGCAAAGGTAGTTTCAACAAAAGCGGCAAACAATGATACTGTTGATTTTTTCCCCCTTAACTTGCTAAAATGTTTTCCATTTTTCTCTTGTTCTCTGAAAATCATGCCAATAACTCACTACAAAGAAAACGATTTCAAATGAATACAGGTAATTAGAAGTGTCAAGAAATCAGCACAGAGTAGGGTGTCTGCCATCATTTCTCTGGAAAGAGTGCCAGATTCCCTTTCAAAAAGATCTTTGTCATTTTTTTTTAAATAGAAGGTAATTAATGTAGACTACAGTAAAGTGTACAGGATCCCAGTCACTTGTCTTTCTTTCCTTAGAAAGGGGACCATGAAGATGTTTTGATTTCTAGAAACAATCTTCTGAGGTTATTCAAAAATGACTTTTAATTACAGTAATAGTCTTTTTTTGTCTTTTCATTCTTCTAAAAGCAAGAAAAAAGATATTAGAAAGGGCACATTTATAAGAGTGACAAAAGTAAGGTTTTTCTTCTCTTTTTCTTTTTGTTAGAAAAGTGCCATGCTAAGTAGTTTGGTTCAAAATTGAGACAAGATGATGTGGCACAACTGAGAAATCTGATCAAGAGAAAAGAAGCACTCATCATGGATCCTATCAACTGGTAGCTCAGGTAATAAATGCATTCTAAAAATGATTTTAAAAGCCACAATACTTCTGTTACAGTAATTACATACTTTCACCATTATTAGCAAATCTGATTGCATCTATTTTCCCCATGATGGTAACAGAACTGATTATTTAAAAAACCACGCCTGTGGGAAATAAACAAACATGTCTTCAATGCTATTTGAGATAGGACAGTTTTGAAGACTACTTGCATCCTGGGAAATGCATGCTGCTTTTCAGAAAAGTGTGAGAAACACGGAGAAAGATTTTTCTTCCCACAGATAAGATCTGGTGATGGCCACTAGCTTGGATGGCTTTAAAAGGAGCTTTAACAAATTCATGGAGGACAGGTCTATCTATGGCTACTAGTCTGGTGGCAATGGGCCACCTCCAGCCTCAGAGGCACAAAGCTTCTCCATACCAGTTGCAGGGGAACAACAGCAGGAGAGAGGGCATACCCTCACCTCTTGCCTGTGGGCTTCCCAGAAGCATCTGGTGGGCCACTGTGTGAAACAGGATGTTGGACTAGATAGGCTTTGAGCCTGAACCAGTAGGGCTATTCTTATGTATTTATGTGTTCAAAGCCCAGTTTTGCTATGGACTCACTGGATCACCTGGGACAAGCAATGTTTTCTTAGAGTTGGTTCCTCATCTACCTTGACAAGGCTGACATATGATTGGCCCCAGGATAAATACTGGCTCAAGGGCCTGCACATGCCTAGTGGGGCTTTTGACATTTTTTTCTTTGCAGAGTGGTCACCTCCCTCTGCCATGAAACACACTTTTGACGTTCTTCCTCCACCCCATTGTCAGGTTTAAAAGCAGTTTGCCATGTGGTGAGAGAACTGGTAGTGTTTTGGGGGTGGGGGTGGGGGTGGGGGTGGGGGGAGGGATTCCAAATCCTCACACTATTAATTTAGTAGATTCATAATCTTCCAAGAAATGTCCACAGGCAGTCTCCCATGCAGACTGAGACCTATTTAACTTCAGCAAGATTGCTGCATTATGTGCCTTCAGAACATGCGCTGGGAAAGGTGAGCATTCCCCCCCCCCTTATACCTTAAAGAAGTATACCTATTTTGCCAAGCTCCAAGGATTTATCTGCTTAAGTATTTTTGTTTTTTTAAGGGATTGTTATGGTCATGTTAAAAATGACCATAACAAAACAAAACAATTTACCTACAAAATCTGTGCCAGTGTTCTTCAGATAAAAACTTAGAAAGACTCAAAATGTAGAACATTAATTTTCCCTTTTAAAAAGCTCCTTGGCCATAAAGGTGAATATAAATATCCTTTAAACTGTTTGCATGGCATCTGTCTCAGTCTCAATGGTTCTGTTGCTCACTGAGCAATGATAATAATAAAAAATGAAGATGACAAACTTTTGATAATAATAAAAAATGAAGACGACAAAACCTGAAGATGACAAACTTTTCTTTTTTAACTGCCTTAAACTTTTCCTCAACAGAAGCTTCCTTGGTCTTGAAATAAGGTCAAAGCAAAACAAGTGCAATAAACAAACTCAACCATTCCTAAAGCATTCTAAGAATGAAAAATTAGTACATATACGGTGTAGCACTAGGTTGGTTCTCTAATTTTTTGTCCAAGACAGGTTCTGGTCTACATAATACATTCACCACAGAGGGGCTAGTTTCAAATCTCTTTGAGACAGCAGTGGTGGCCGGTGAGGATGGCTCAGGGGGTATGGCACTCATTTATTGTTGTAGTAGTTGTTGTTATTAATCAAATTTGTACACCGCCCCAAACTTTCATCTCTGGGCAGTTAACAATAACATAAAACAAGTTAAAAACATGTACAAGAACTTAAAACAATTTAAAAATTTAAAAATAAACTAGAGATTAAAATCTAAAATTTAAAAAGCTGAAAAAGCCTGGGTGAACAGATGGGTTTTCAGGTGTTTTTTAAAAACTGCCAGAGATGGGGAGGCTCATATCTCAGCAGGGAGTGCATTCCACAATCTCAGGAGAGTGGCTGAGAAGGCCCGTCTCTGTGTAGCCACCAAACGAGTTGGTGGTAACTGGAGACAGACCTCCTCAGATGACCTCAATGGGCGGTGGGGCTCATAGTGAAGAAGACGCTCTCTTAAATACCCAGGGCCTAAGCCATTTAGGGCTTTATAAGTTATAACTAGCACTTTGTATTTTGTCCGGAAACCTATTAGCAGCCAGTGTAGCTCCATCAGTAAAGGAGTAATGTGGTCTCTCCGAGATGACCCAGAGACCAACCTGGCTGCCGCTTTCTGAACCAACTGAAATTTCCAGACTACGTACAAAGGCAGCCCCATGTAGAGCTCATTACAGAAGTCAAGTCTGGAGATTACCAACAAATGTACCAATGTTTTGAGGTCATTGATCTCGAGAAATGGGTGCAGCTGACGTATCAGCCAGAGCTGATAGAAAGCACCCCTGGCCACCACCCCAACCTAAGAAACCAGGGAGAGGTGTGAATCCAGAAGTACTCCCAGTTTGTGAACCGGTTCCTTTTGGGGAAGTGTGACCCCATCTAGAACAGGTAGATCAAAATTGTCTCTAGAGTTTTGACCCTGCACAGTAAGTACCTCCATCTTATCTGGATTCGGCTTCAGTTTATTCTCCCTCATCCAGCCCATTACTGCTTCCAGGCAGGCATTTAGGGATGATATGCCAGCTCCTGAAGAAGCTGACATGGAGAAGTAGATCTGGGTGTCATCAGCATACTGGCAACACCCAGCTCCAAATCTCCTGATGATCTCTCCCAGTGGTTTCATGTGGATGTGAAAAAGCATTGGAGAAAGTATGGAGCCTTGAGGGACACCATACTTAAGCTCAGTTTTCAAAGAGCAACAATCTCCAATCGATACCATCTGGAATCTGTCCAGATCTGCACATGCGTGGCAGCCATTTGCGTGGTCAGCAACACCATGTGTCCCCCCTCTGCACCATCTTCACCGGCTGCCACTGCTGCAGGGTCTCAAAGAGGTTGGAAACTAGCTGTGCTTCTTCCTCGTTCTGCAGTTCAGTAGAAATAGAGGGGGAAGGGGAATTTTGTTGCTGTTCTCACCTCCCTCCTAAAGAACTATTCACTTTCAAGAATACGTTCCTGAGCATTGTGCAGTCCTAGGAACATATTCCTGTGAGTGAATAGTAATTTCTACATGCACTGGTTACTGAACCACTGGCCACCACTGCCTCGCAGAGCTTCTTTTGTTATCGTAGTACTGCAGGGAGTGTCAGCAAATGTACATAGCACTGCGGAAGCAATTGTAAGTGGTAGTGAAACAGTCCTCTTCTACAACACCACAGGCATTGTTTCAGATGTCAGCAGCAGCAATACAGGCAGTTCAGAACCGGCCATGTTATCATAATTCTGAAGTAATATATCTAGAATTTCCCCATCAGTTCCAGTGCCAAATGGCTAAAAAATGTAAATGTTCAAGACATGTGTGAAAATGCTGCTCCAGAGAGAAGGAGAGAGAATGAAGATTATATCCAATAGCAGAAGCTCTAATATCCAATAGCAGAAGTTCGGGGGGGGGGGGGATCCCACACATGTTTAGAGAGACTTTTTAATGTTTTGCTCTGATGGGGTTTTAATGTTTAATTGGGTCTGTTTTAATTGATTTTGTTCTGTGTTTTAGTTGTTTTACTGTTTTAAATTTTATACTGATTTGTTTGTTTCACGGTTGTGAGCTGCCCTGAGTAGTATTGTACTGGAGGTGTGGGATATATGAATATGATGAATATTTATATACTGCTTTTCAACAGAAGTTCACAAAGTGGTTTATACAGATATAAATAAATAAATAAATAAAATGTCTCCCTATCCCCAAAGGACTCAAACTCTAAAAAAGAAGTATAAGATAGAAACCAGCAACAGCCACTGGAGGGATGCTGTTCTGGGAGTGGATAAGACCAGTTGCTCTTGCCCTGCTAAATAAAGAGAATCACCACTTTTAAAAGGTGCCTCTTTTGCTCTGTTAGCAGGGGATATAAATATTTTAAATACATTTCCTGCCTTCCTATGTTAAGCCTTCCTATGTCACATGGAGTCAAGAGAACATGGAACAAATTTAAATAAATTGAGATGTTTTAGATAACCAGGTTTAGATTGTTACGCCGCATTGCCTATAATCTATATTGTATTGCAGTAAAGCGTATAATGTGGAAAGTGTTTAATCATCAAAGGTAAAGGAAAGTCAATATTCATAGAATGAATATATTTAAATTCAGACTATAAACTCAGTTCCATGAGGCATTAACAGATACATCTTGCTGCATTAACCGTTCATTCAGATTAATCATTTCTTTGCTAGGTATTTATTGTTCACCAGAGTACTTATGGTCATTTTAGTATAATCTCTGTTAAGAGCTTTGGGATTCCCACCCCCCAACCCCACCCCATGTTCACTTTTTAAAAGAAGGTTTGGATCTGCCTGGACATCCAGTTTCCTTTTCGTATCCAGTGGGAAAGGAATTATACATAATGAAAATATTATGTATATGGAAGAAAATATTCTGCATGGACTTGGAAGCACTATGAAGTGTGTATAGGCATGAGTGTTTTTCTGTTCCTCTCATTGTTCCAAGGCTGAGCTGAGGCATTGAAAACAGGTTCAAGGGCTGAGATTTGATGAGCCCTAGTTCAAATTAAGTCACACACTTCTTGTAATAAAGGCATCTTGTCATTCTTTACTGTGGCAAAGCAACATAGCCTAAATTCAAAGGCTGACAAGGGCATGAAGAATCAGACTGAGGGTTGGGCAGAGGGGCAGGTAAACAGATATGAATTCTAATCCTGGTCACTTTCTCACATCTTTTGGACAATAATTCAATACTCAGCTAGTAAAATGGGCTCAGACCAAACCAAACTGAACTCTAGTTGCATCACTGCATTTGTTAGCATCTATGTTCTGGATCAATTAGAATATTTTATTCATTCATTCATTCATTCATTCAATTTCTATGCCACCCTTCCAAAAATAGCTCAGGGAGGTTTACACAGAGAAATAATAAATAAATAAATAAATAAATAAGATGGATCTCTGTCCCCAAAGGGCTTACAATCTAAAAAGAAACATAAGACAGACACCAGCAACAGTGTCACTGGAGGTACTGTGAGGTACTGGAGGTACTGTGCTGGGAGTGGACAGGACCAGTTATTCTCCCCCTGCTAAATAAGGAGAATCACCATGTTAAAAGGTGCCTCTTTGCCAAGTTAGCAGGGGTACATTACCATTACTATAAGAAACACATAGCCAAAGTTCAGTTCAAAAAATGAAACCCCTTATATCAGTAATATCCTGCAAATTTTAGCCCAAATGTTCTTATACTTCATGATTTCATCTTCTTGTCACGCACTGGCTTGGGCTCAAAGTATCCAACCGCTTCCCTTCCTCTGATCCTGCTCTTAGGCTGTGGAAGTGGCCTCAGAAGGGCTGGTGAGGAGATTAATTGTCACCCTTTTCCTCTACCAGCTGTCAGGGAGAGGGTTAAGACTGCTCCTCACTGGGAGACTCTAGGTCCAATTCACTCCCATCTATCCAGACCTCCTCATCCCTGGCCATCCAAGCCTTAAATAAAACCCTGTGATCAAGGCAATCCCAGCCACCCTCTCCTGACTCCGCCCTCTCCGATGTAGCTGCCTGCATCTTCCCTCCTTCAGCTGCTGCCTGTCTTGCCAGCTCTTGAGGCCCTGCCTTCTCCTCGTTGCCACCAGGAGGCAACCTGTTGGGCCATACTGTCCCATCCACAGTCTGTGGGCTCCTGTTTGTCATGGCTCTCCCTGGCAACTGCGTAGGGTCCCAGCTGACTTTACCTGTACCCGGGGACTGTATTGCCTCCGTCTTCTTGGCCCCCCGACTGGGTGAGTACTCAGGCCTGCCCACAGCCACTTCTTATATCAAGTTTATATAGGAGTTCATGACTAAAACCCACATGTCCATCTATTTCCATAAACCTACCTATGAAAGGCATAATTTTGCCTAAAACTCAGACGAAATATATGTGGCAGGAAACTAAGCCCTTAAAAACATAATACTGCAGTGAAAACCTCCAGATCTTGGTTTACCTAACAGGAGGATTAGAAACAATATGGGGCCACAGAAGTGTGACAGAAAGATGTGATGCAATAATAAGAGAGAATCTGCCTCTGACACAGGACTTTTCCCTCCAAAATATACAATAGGATAATCTGTAAAACATAACTTCTCTTCCTTTCTGATATGTTAATAAGCTTTGGTTGGCCAATTCCTTCAAGGACTTCCTTAGAAACTTGCCTCTGCTGTCAATTTCTATCCATGATACACCCCTACTACTTTCTACATTAACATCATAATTGCTATGCAGTGCATTGAATATGTCTCATTTAATGTTATATCAATATGCCTGACCTCACAATAAATATTGCTATCTTGGTCTTTAAATTATGAACATGGGTATTCAGGTCAATGGCCTATTAATAGGAGCCAACTGTATTCATAAATTCTTAATTACTTTTGTTGTTTCACACATTTTCCTGGCAAAGAGATATAGTGCTTTCTCCCCAGAGCAGAGACTAACTTAGACTTTGTCTGGTGACACATTAGAGGAAAAGGCAAGTCTGGATGGATGAATGTAAGAGCTTGCTTGTGGTATTTGGGTTGTGGTGGTGCGGTTTGTTGGTGCCTCTAGTAGCTGACTGCTCATGGTGAATAGATGATCCTTTTCATTAGCAATTACAGAAGTTGATATGGTTTGACTTCCTAAAAAATTATACCCAAACAAGGTACATTCAAGGCAACCAGTTTTATCACAAGTTGGCTGCCATCATGGAAGGAGGGAAAAATGTGGCCATACACCAGGTTGAAATTAATAAAATAAAATATAAAATAAAATAATGATAATAGGGATGTGCTGAATTGTGTGGCTACATACCTTTAAAAGCAAGGGCTTATGCAGCCCCTTTAAAGTAGAGGAGAGTAGTTCCACCTGCTCCTTCAATTGCCGCCATTGCTGAAATCCTGGCACTCCCCTCATCTATGCCCGCGTGCTGGTGGGCCATCTCCTAGCTGCCCCTGTATGACACTGGCATACACATGGCATGCACAGCACCTATGTGTATGGGCAATATGGTTGCTGACCATGCCAATGGCCACTGCGTGTGCACAGAGGCCATGTGAGTGCCGGAGTTGAAAAATAACTATAGGATTGTGCTTCAGATTTGCAGCATGTGCGCTTGAGCAGTGTTCCTTGTACCAGCATTATATGGGAGGTCAGTGAAGGAGGATTGCATTATATCCTTTGGCTGTTTATTTGCAGACATAAACGCAAACAACTTGTAGAAGCAGGAGACAACAACTTACTACAATATTTACTTTATAGCAGTTTCTTGGTAAGAAGTCCCTACTTGCCACAACTCTTTGTGCTGATCTTTAGAAGAAATGGCTGGAAGATCTAGCACTGCTTCTCTTCTTCATGTTCCTCCTCACTCCTTCGCTCCCCTTAGTTGGGATAAACATTTGCATGGATCCCAAAAGCAGGATGCTTTCTTATCATAGTGCAGTTTATCATAGTGCAGAAGAACATGGTGGATGAAATACAGACCCCAGCAACACCTAGGGTCTCTTCCTTTTGCACTGGCACTGTCCTGTTCTCAGGATCAAGTTGTAAAAGAAAGGGCAGCTTAAGAACTTGTCCTATGCTGATAAACATAAGCTGGAGTTCATGCTTCTCAACATGGAAGATGTATGCAAGCTCTCCATTTGGCTATCGCAGGGGAAGTGTGAGTTGATTGCCCTTCCTTCTCACCCTTCTCAACTCAGCCTTCTCAAAAGATAAATAAGGAGGTATTTGTTCACTGAATCAACTTATATTGATGAAAGGGGATTAAAGCTGGGGATGTGGCTCAGTTGTAGAGCATCTGCTCAGCATGCACAAGTTTCTAGGGTTCAGTCTTCGATATCTCCAGGTAGGGCTGAAAAATTCCTGCCTGAAGCCCTGGAGAGCTGCTGCCAGCCTGAGTGGACAATACTGAACTAAAACAACCAATGGTCTAAGTAGAATGTTCCTAAAAAGCACAAACTCTCAAGCCTCAGTTAATGTGTGTGGAACCTGAAAAGACATTGGAGTTCTTCTCACGATCGGTGAGAAGAGCTCCGGGGCTATCTGCGGGGAAGGAGGGTTAAGCCTATCTTCCCCACACATGATTGCGTTTCCTTCCCTGGGTGGGCGGATCACACACACACACACCCTGCCCAGACGAGTGGTGGCTGCTCCTGCGGCTCTCCCAGCAGCTCCAGGGTCAGGATGCCAGGACATACCACACACCTCTCAGCCCCTGGAGTCCCAATAATGCACCATGCGATTGTGCGGTGCATTACTGGGATCCCCCTACCCTGAGTGTGCCAACCATGGCTGCAAGCAGAGTTAAGAGAGGCTACTTTGGCGGGTATGCCACTGTGTAGCCACCGGGATCAGGCCCGATCCCAGTAGTTCACAAGAGCGTGCAAAACCAGGCTGGGTTCCCTTAGGCCAGTTTTGCACACTCATGTGAATCGCCTCATTCATCCTGCTCCTTGAATGACTCTGCTCTTTCTCCCTTGCTTTTCATTATGACTGGAACCATTGCCCTGAGCTTCTCGGTGATAGGGATGTGCACAATTTGTTCATGCATTCCCAGGATCCTTGAAGAGGCAGGGAGGGTGTACTTTCCCTGCCCCGCCGCTTTCCCCCTGCCAGTGCTCTCCCCAAAAGTGTTGGTGCGGGAGGTACGCATAAACCCCATGCCAATGCTTTTGAAGAGAGTGCCAGTGGGGGAGAGCAGTGGGGGAAGTAAGTGCTCCCTCTCTGCCCCGCCTCTGAACCAGCTCGAACGCCAGCTTTCCTAACCAGTCCAGCACTCTAGAAAAGGAGCGCTGAATCAGTTTGTGCACATGCCTACTCTGCAATGCCACATCTCTTATCTCCTTTAAATCTCTCCTTAGAACCCACCTCTTTCATGAAGTCCTTGGTCCAGCTCCCTAGGCCCCATACTACACTGTAACTGAAGCCTAAATACCTGTTCATGAAATTTGTTACTTATTCTTTCCCAGCTTACCCCTGCCTGCTTCCCTTTCCCTTTCCTTCCTCTGTTGCCTCCCTTGGGCATTTTGGTTTGTGAACCCTTTAGGACAGAGATCTATCTTTTCACTCTTTGTAAAGCACTATGCACACAAATGGTACTACATACAACAAAATTATTAACAGCATATTCAAGATATGGTTTCTAAATTCTGAAGCTACCACAGAGTATTTTTGTGACCTAATTATATGCTCACTGCCTAATGAGTTTAGTGTGATAAGTTAAAAAAGAAATCAGTAGTAAAGTAATGTTGCTAGGAGGTTGGCCAGATGTAGAGGAGGACAGGGAATTTCGCAAGTGAAGCTTATCATGTAGGAGTCAAAAAGACTTCACCTGTTGCAATTTTATACATTTATTCTGTAATTGATAGGATGTAGCAGCCCTATCATCTTTTGCAGCTAGTAAGACATTACTCATATCATAGCCATACTCCTGCAAACACTTGCACAACTGTTATATTTTTCTAGCTAACTCCAAAGAGTTTATAAATAATATATCAATTAGGTAACCAGATTTAAAGGTTCCTGGATGAAGGTGGTACATTCTTTCTGTTTATTTCCCCCCACCTTTATTCATAGATACTTATTTATGTGCAATATTTGTGCTTAATGTTAAAACAAAACAGAAATAATACATACAGTTACAATAAGGATCTACTCTCGTTACAATGTTCCTTTTTTAATGGAATGACTTCTTACAGGAAAAAAATGAGCACATTTTCTTTTTCTATAGTGACACTTCAAGCCATTCAAGAAAAAAATACATTTGTATACAGAAATACAGAGACTATAATACCTTAACCAGCCATAGAAAATCTGGATTATTATTATTTGGGGGGGCTGACAAGGATGCACAGATGCTTTTAATACCCATAAACCAATATGGTAAATATGAAAACAAAGGAATGCATACAGAATTCTGCCACTATTTCTATCAATCTAGAAATATTCCATTTGCATCTTAGTCTATATAACTTTTTTGCATGCAAACCTCTGTCTGCTTATAAATAAAGCTCTGAAGGGACAGAAATACATACATATCCTGATGATCTAACACCCATCCTAAGCTATCCCCATCTTGTGTCACTGCCTAAGTCATGCAAATTACACCAAAGCTGCCAGTTGACTAAGATTAATGACACTGCGCCAGCTTCTTTGTTTCTCTCTGCGGCCGTTTAGTGTGAAATACTATCCAAAAACATTATCTATCCTCTATTAATCCCACAAATTTGTTCACACCATGCACATTGTTTAGGGCAATTTACAACAGGAACATACTGAGCACAATTGCATTTAATTACTTGGGTTCTAATTACATTCATTAAAGGCTAATAAAATAAATGAAACAGCTTTAAAAGCTTCTGCAAAACACATGGGTCTTGTATCCCTCATGAAACATACAGTAGATGTTTGATGTGAAACACATACATGTGTCTGCCCCTATGTGTGTAATTTGCCAGTGCATAATATACAGAAACACATACCCTGAATATAAAGCCATGTGTATAGATCCCAACTGTCCAGGAATTCTGCTGGTGCACATTTATTCATAATATCAGTTACAGAGTCCAAGAATCTGAACTACTTTTGAAATTTGGGGTGTGTGTGTATGTGTATGTATGTGTGTATATATATATATATGATAAATATCAGTTTTAAACCTGAAGATTTATTGATTTATTCTTCTACATTATTTCCACCTATACTACAGAATGGATCTTCTCTTTGTTTCCTTTACATACATGGCAGAAGATGTTAGCTTTTAAAATAATGGTTAAGTTATCAAAATAATTTCTTTGAAATTATTATTAGTGCCCATGGATAGTTTGTTAATCATTGGTTTTGCTGGAGCTTTTGCTGGCTTGTTTCTTGAACTAGCAGAAGCGAACCCTAAAGAACAGATTATTTCCTATAAAAACCATACAGTCTGGGGGTTGGTTCCCACTTTACATCACATACACACAGGGATGCTGTTCTTACAAGCAGCCAAGCCTGGACCGACTTGGCTGCCCGTGAGAACCGCCAGGATCAGCATAGATCCCGCAGTGCTAAACCCAGTGCTGAAGCCTGGCTCTTAGCTGAAGTTAAGGGAAGCAAACACAAACTTAACCCGGCTCCTGGTATCATGTGTCAGGGCAAACTGCAGCTCTCACTGATACAGAGATGGGTGCCTAGAGCATCCGTTCCCCTGGGGGAATCCCCCAGTGCACTGCGCTCAGCATGTGGTGCACTGTGGGATTCTCAGAGGCTGAGACAATGAGTCCTGGCCTCTGTTTATAGTCATCCACTCTGCTCCCGGCTCAGAGCAGTCATCTGGGGGAAGGTAGGTTGAACCCTGCCTCCTCCCACCCGCCTGCCCAACCAGGTCCGGGTAAAGTGTGTGGTCATGTGAATAGCCCCAATATTTCTTCCAAAGTTTTGAATTGTATAAAAATGAGCTCCTTCAACATATGTGTATGCAGGGCTACTGCATGCATGTGTGTATATATATATATATATATATATATATATATATATATATATATATATAAAAATAATGTTCTGTGGTCCCTCTAATTCCCCCCCCATCTCTGTGTGGAATGAGTTTTGTTCTTGGGGGGAGTATCAAGGCAGTGTGTGCTTTTCTAGAAGGAAGTGTGTGGTCTTTTAAGCAGAGCTTACACACACAAATGTTCCTGTATATTTTATGTGATTTAGGGTCAGCACATGTTCTAATAACATGTGAACAGGCTACCTACCAGAGTGACCCTCATTCTTTGGGAAGACACTGAGGTCATTCACATGACCGTTTCTGGGGTGGGGAGGGGGGAAGGCAGGGTCAACCCTGCCTTCCCTCCAAATGGTCACCGATTTGCTGTGCGGCACATGGCTCATGCCCACATTATCCATGCTGCTCTGAGCAGCACAGATCTCTGGAGGCCAGGAAAACGAAGCCCAGCCTCCAGATATCCCTTAATGCACCATGCAAGGAGCGCAGGGCATTGAGGGATTTCCCCTCAAGCCAGGTGCTCTAGGTGCTTAAGGCTGTGTGCTTGGGCTGCCTGTAGCCCAAGCAGACACATGACTCCAGACCTGGGTAAAAGGGTCATACTTGCACCCTTTTACCCAGGTAAAAGCCTGAGTAAAAAACTCAGGCTCCCTGGAGAAGCTGTGCCAGGATCAGCCCCGATCCTGGCGCTTCACATGAGCAGCCCTACCTAGGTAGGGTTGCCCAAGCCTGAGTAGGGCTGCTCATGTGAACAGACTCACTAACTTACATGTATACACTGATAGGATCTGAAAAGAGGCAGAAAGTAAAATAGCTAGTATCCAAATGTCACTCCATCTATGATGCATCCCACTTAGACTATTTTATGCAGACAAAGAATGTTGTGGCATTTTAAAGATTACCTGGTTTATTGTGGCATGAATTTTCATGAGAAACAACCTACTTTATCAGATGCATCTAAAGAAGTAGGTTGTTGTCTGCAAATACAATAAACCAGAGGTGCCCTGATTCAGATGCTGTGCTATATTCCATCTGTAATATAATCCAAGTTGATTTGCCATCTTAAGTGATAAGAATGTTTATCCATTCTAAGTTTAATAAGCGGTTTGTATGTAAGACTTAGTACTCCTTTACCTTGAAAAAGCGTATTACTTCAAAATCCATTAATTGCCTTAGAGATTTTATTTATTTTAAAACATTTTGACCTAATCTCTCTCTCTAAAAAAACAAAATAAAAACCCGACTCTAGGCATCTTACAACAATTGATGAAAGAGTACAATACAATAAAATATGGAACTAACATTGAAAACATTGAAAATATTAAAATAAACCTACCAAAGTTGTACCAACACAGCAGAGAACCTCACTAAAATGACAATTTCATACAAATTGTGAGAAGGCTGGTTGTAAAAGAAAAGTCTTTACTCCCTCACTGAAAAACCGACAAGGAGGATACCAAACAGAATTCTTAAGTTAGAGAATTCTACAAGGCAGAGCCCACCACTAGGAAGGTCCCTCTCTTGTGTAGATGCCAGATGGACCTCTGATAGAAGGTGGCACATTTAGTTAATTAATTTAGTTATATTTATATACCACCTGATAAGTGCATCCCTTGCATATGCAAGAGGATTATAATAAGATCTAAATGATCTTATCAGATGAACCTATTCATGTCAGAGCCAGAGGGTCCTTTGCGGTAGCAAAAAGCACCTCTGTTTGTTCAAAATGCCCCTGATTTCACATGCCTAGCCATTCCAGAAGGTACCCATCCTTCTAAAGCAGCTTTTCAGATTAGGGAACTATAGTGAGAAAGAGGCTGCAAAGGTTGGTTGTGCAGAGTTTGTTTACAACTTCTATGGATCCAGTACAATATAACTATTACTTAACTCCCCCATAGGTTTCTTCCCATGATGGCAGAATTATGGCTCTGATCTGAAGACAGGTTATTGAAGCATACCTGATTCTTCAAATCAAGCTAATGTAATGGTAATGCAGAAGCCCAATACAAAAACAGCATCCCCAAATACATATAGACCCATATCTTTGTTGAATCAAGATAAGATCTATGCTGCCATTTTGGCAGATAGATTAAATACTATACTGTGTAGATATATGAATAGCAATCAGACTGGCTTTGTTTTAAATCACTATATTAATGAGAGTATGAGGACAGCCTTTTCAATTATAAATTACAGCAATGGAAGAAAAAAGCTATGTGAGTTTTTTAGATACTGAAAAAAAGCATTTGACTTTTTAGATAGAACCTATTTATGTGTATGGAGAAATTTCATATCCATGGTACTTTTTTAGATGGTATAAAAGTGATTTATTCCCACCCAAAAGCCAGAGTATTAGCCAATGCTGGATTTCAGAACAGTCCCAGATACAAGGAGACATGAAACAAGGATGTTTGTTGTCAACACTCTTGTTTAGAAACATAGGAAGCTGACATATCAAGTCCGACCATTGTTCCATCTAACTCAATTTTGTCTACACAGACTTGCAGCGGCTTCGCCATAGTTGCAGGCAGGATCCTCTGTCAGGCCTATCTTAGTGATGCCAGGGAGGGAACTTGGAAATGCAAGCATACAGATGTTCTTCCCAGAGTGGCCCCATCCCCTGAGGGGAATATCATACAGTGTTCACACATGCCATCTCCCAGGGTGGATCCTGCTTAGTAAAAGGGCCAATTCATGCTTGCTACCACAAGACCAGTTCCCATCCCATTAAGCATTAACCAAACTATATTATATATAGGCAAACCTTAGCAAACTATATCAGAGCCAACCTTGAAATTCAAGCTATTAAAATTGGTTCACAGGATAGGGATATACACGAACCGGTTCGCCACAAATCAGGCTGGTTTGATCGGTCCAATGGCAAACCGAACTGGCCTTCAAGAAGGCCGGCCAGTCTGTGATCTGAAATAACAGCCCCACTTGTGGTGGACTGGTGAATTTATCTTGGTTTGATAGAACAACTGCTATTAAGATTGTAGTGCTGCAGCATTTTTTTTAACATAGTTGAGAATATTCCAGTGTAATATCACAAAAATTACTAGTAAATTGGCAAAAGCTGTTGACAGATTTTATCTGGAATGGCAAAAACCTAGAGTCATGACTGCAGTTCTGCAGAGACTCAAATAGAAACGCAGAATAATATATTATCATCATGCTGTAGAATAAAAATAGTGAAATGGAATATCTTTAATAAACAATATCCATGGCATTTAGCGGAGCAAGATAGGTGCAGTTTTCACCGGTGATGAATGCAATGGCCTTACTTAAGGAAAAGTCCTAAGCAAGATTTAAAAAAAAAAAAAAAGATATCCCTTTTATAAAAGTTACTTTATACTCTTGGAACAAATTTAAATGTGTAATCAATCTAAGAATGTCCCCGTTAGCCTCTTTTATATATAAAGACAATTTTAGTATTGCATCTAAAAACTCACTTTGGTGTGAGTACAGTCTAGTAAGATACTGCGATATCATAAAGCATGACTGATGTATGGAGATAGAAGAATTAAAAAGCTACCCAGGTTTTCATCCTACCTTGCTTCCACACAATCACTTCTACCTAGGTTTTCCTTCTACCTTGCTTCCACACAACCGCAAATTGGGAGCACACACAGCTCGCAAACTTGGGTAGAACACAGTTTTTGATTGTGTAAACGACCTATTACTACTACCACCACCACCACTACTACTATGGATAGCTACTGTATATACCGCTCTTCAACCAAAGTTCTCAAAGTTCTTATTTTTCTTACATAGAAAAATACATAAATAAGATGGTCCCCTGTCCCCAAAGGGCTCACAATTTAAAAAGAAGCATAAGGTAAACACCAGCAACAGCCACTGGAGGGATGCTGTGCTGGGATTAGATAAGGCCAGTTGCTCTCCCCCTGCTAAATATAAAGAGAATCAGCACTTTAAAAGTTGTTTGTTTGTTTGTTAGCAGGGGTCCTGCTAACCTCAAAGAGAATTTCAAAAGAATGTAGAATGTTGAATTGAAGGCACAAAATGTCACTCAATAATAACCAATGCAACAATGAGGAGGAGGGAAGAACTTCAGGCTGCACAACAAGTTATGGTTTCTGATTTGTTGACCCAATAAGAATAGAAATTTTTATTGTACCTAAAAAGGGCAGCAAGTACTCATGACATGATGCCACAGATGGCTCAAAAAGCTACCCTTGAAAGTAATCCTGCATATCCTGACGAAACCCTTACTTCAACTGCCTCAGATTAAGATCAGTGTATTAAATCAATAAACATTGAACAGAGAAAATTCTAGTTTCCAGGTATATTAGTCTAACTTACAGTGACACATCCAATTTAGAGATGTCCAGAATTTTAGAGGTCCAGTTCTGATGATGCGTCCAAAAGGACTCACCTGTCGAAGATCCAACTCCAAATGGCATTGACCATTTACACCTGTAATCCTAATGACCACTAGGGCCATTGGTAGTTAGGGTCTCCTTCTCTTTCCTGTTTATCTCCATCTCTGTGACCCCTCTATGGATAGAATGAACTCAGGAATTTCCTAGGAGTGACCAGCACTACCAGCACCAGCACCTCCACCTCCTCCTCCTCCTTCCCAGAATACTTCTAGCTCTGAGCACCATGCTTCTATAGGTCTCTCTCTCTAACCACCATGTAGCCAGTGGCTAGATATAGGTCATTCATATCATCATGGACATCTGAATAAAGTAGATTAGTTTAACCTTGCATTAATCTCTATGCTTATCATTTACAAGCTGTTGCCCCTGAGACTGTTAACTTCTGCTGTAATGGGAGTGAGTTAGCTCCTGAAATAATCTGCTATATAAGTATTTTACCTCCACCATCACCTGCCATGTGATAAAGGACATGAATGTGCATCTTCTGCTTCCCCACTTGCAGTATTTCCAGACAGTTTACACTTCACCATGGGTTTACTGCAAGTTTGAATTTGTCCAAAAAAACCAACACAAAAAGTGGATTTTTTTTTACCCCAGTCATAAATCAGGCTATGCTCTAATGTGCAATGAAAAACCCAAATTGTGCCTGGAGTACTCCCTGATAGCCTGCAGGGACTTCAAGATAAATCTGGCCAATATGTGAATGCACACCCTCCAACCTGGAGGAGAAGCAAGCTGAAAGCGCCATCTGGAAATGTTCCTGGTGTGCCATTCTACTTCTCATAACCACATAGGGGAAGATTCATCCTGCTTCCTCATACATGGTTTAAATACCATATGAAAATAGTATTTAAATCACATCTGAGGGGATAGTTCATCTGAACCAGCCCCTCCACAATTAGGAAACACCATGCTTAGAGGGAGTTCTTCTAATCATGAGAATCCACCCAGTGTATAAATTACCTCTGGGTACCTAGACTCTAAGCCTATAAAGTTTTAAAGGTAAGCACTAGCAATCTGAATTGTGCTATGTAATGGATCAGACGGTAGTGGAGTTGTTTTAGAACTATCAAAATGTGTTTTCTAGGACCAATTCAAATTTTATTTGCATTTAGTCATGCAACGTCATTAATACATTAATATTATTATTATTATTTATTTACAGTCAGACAGGTGTTATTGACTGATTTGTTTTATCCAGACGTCGAGTCCTTCCCAAGGACCTGGGATGGCTGAATTTTATTGTCAATGTTGTTGCCCTTGTTATAGATATCGTCGCAGAATATAGGCTGTTCCCAGCAGAGGCGTAACTATAGGGGGGCAGGGGGGGCACGTGCCCCGGGCGCCATCTTTTCGGGTCACATGGGGGGTGCCGCCATGACCAATTTTTTTTTAAAAAAAATAAAATATTTTTTTAAATACAAATTTCTCCTGCTCAGTGCAGCAGCGCTGCAGCAGTCAAGGGAGCGCGTCGGCGCCCCCTCCCCCATGAGCGGTCCCTTCCACGCCCCCCGCGCCCCCCATTGCTTTGCTGGCGCCCAGTCAGTGGCCTGGCTTGGCGGCGGTGGGCGCCGCGGCGGGGGCCTTTAATGCTGCTCACTGCGCCTGCCCTTGGCTGAGGCTCGCGAGCTCCGTCGCTCGCTTAGTCTGGAACAGCCAGAAAGAGGCCCTCTAGAGGCTGCCAGCCAGAGGGTCTCTAGTCAGTGACGCACGCACACGCGACTCGGCCAGCGTGCAGAGTCGCGCTGCGCATGTGTGCGGTGCATCCGTCCTCCTCTGTTCGCCTGCACGTGGTGGCGCGGTCGCCGTCGCAGAGGAAAGCGTCGTTGCTGGGGCTGGGGCTGCACTGCAGCAGGCGCAGGCAGGACGACGAGGACACACACGGACACCCGGCACGGAAGAAAGGATTCGGCGGTGGGCGGGTGGAAGCAGCAGACCAAGTGTCAGGGTGAGAATGAGTTGCAAAAACTACAGAAGCCACATGTGGAAAAAAAACATATTAAAGAATCAGGCTTTTATTTAGCTGCCCAACTATGGTTCTCAGGTGCCTAACAGGTGTTAATGTTTGCATTATACGCTCCTCTCTCCGCCCCAAAAGAAAGAAAAACAATCATAAAGATTCTTTGGCACTCAATCTTAAATGCATGCATGTATATGGAACTGAGAGTCAATTCCCACAGCCTGGGTAGTACAGCAGTGTGAGTTGACTCAAGCAGTGTAACATAGCTGCCTGTGCATTGTTACAGGGTGTTTCAAGAGAGTTTTACCATGAGTTCTGCTTGCTGGCATGCTCATTTTTGCACTGTGAAAGCTTGCTTTGTGATCTCAGTTTACGCTGAAGTGCTCCTATAACAGCTCCATTTCAGAAAAACCTGCAGTGTTAGCTTTAACAAGTGCCTGTGGTATCCTGCTAAAGACACAAAGTTTGGCAAGAAAAATGGGGGAGGGGGTTATATGCCAGGACCTTTGGAGATTGTCTCTTGCTTGTGAGGAAAAACCTAAGTATAATGTGGTGTGTATCATCAATCATTGCATCATAATTCTGTTGTTTGAGATACAAGCCAACTCCACAGGGTTGTTGCTTGTGAGGAAAAACCTAAGTATAATGTGGTGTGTATCATCAATCATTGCATCATAATTCTGTTGTTTGAGATACAGGCCAACTCCACAGGGTTGTTGCTTGTGAGGAAAAACCTAAGTATGTAGTACACCACTCTGGGCTACTTGGAGGGAGAGTTTGCATTTTTGTATATTTTTCGCATTTTTGGTTATTTATCGCATTTTGAAATTTTTGGTAATTTTTGTAATTTTTGTAATTTTTAAAATAAAAGTTTTCTGAAACATGTGTGTCAGTCAGATGTATGCTGGGGGGCAGTGGGGGGGCGCAATTTCAGTGCTTGCCCCGGGCGCCGTTTTCCCTAGTTACGCCTCTGGTTCCCAGTAATGTTGCTTTTTGTAATTGGCCAATGTTGATTTCTGTGGCCCCTATGGTGTTGAGGTGCTCTTCAAGTTGTTTTGGAATTGCACCCGGGGTGCCAATTACTACTGGGATTATTTTGGTCTTCTTCTGCCACAGCCTTTCAATTTCAATTTGTAGATCTTTGTATTTTGTTATTTTTTCTATTTCTTTTTCTTCTATTCTGCTATCCCCTGGTATTGCTATGTCAATTATTATTATTATTTATATTTAATTATTCAATTTCTATACCGCGCTTCCAAAAATGGATCAGGGCGGTTTACAAAGAGAAATAATAAATAAATAAGATGGATCCGTGTCCTCAAAGGGCTCACAATCTAAAAAGAAACATAAGATAATGTATTTTAATAATCTATTTTAATAATGTATTTTAACAATACATTATTAAAATTCCATATTGTATTTTCACTTCTCCCGCTGATTATCTTGGAAAATCCTTGTTCAAATACAAAGAAATGGGATACAAACAATGCGAACCTAAATCACAAAACCAATGTGTAATCAGACATATGGAGAACATTTTGCTTAGGAAAACAAATACCGGAAGAAAAATTCCCACATTTGGGAGATAATAGTTTGCACTGTGTTGGAATTCATGGCAGTGTTATCTCACAATGATGGAGTTGCATAGCAAAGCTTTATACACCTAATAAAGGAAGTATCATTCATATTTTTCAATTAGTAGGAATATATATTCTAATTAATTGACAGGCAGAATTGTTGCTAGACCTATGATGTACATCTCCAGTTCCCAAAGCAAGCGCTCTGAAAGAAAAACTGATGAGAATTGCTGAGGCTTAGAGTTTAAGTGTATATCACAGAGTTGTGAGAATAATCATTGGAGCTTTACTTATCCTACATTTATAAGCCTTCTTTCTACCTAGAAAACAAAATACAATTAAACAAAGCTTAAATTTTAAAAATACAAGTGCCAGAAGAAAAGGAGTTTACACTTCATAATATTTTGTAGCGCTTAGGTTTGCGTGATTGTTTAGTATATTTAGCAATTATGCATAATTAACAGATATGAAAACCAGGAGTGTTTGTATAATATGATGCACATATACAAATGGGATTAGAGAAGAGTATAAAAGGTAATACAGTTCCTGGGCCTGAATGAAAAACTACCTAAATACATATCTGGTAGTCTTTCCCCCTTTCTGAGACTATCTGGTAGTCATATCTGGTAGTCTTTCCCCCTTTCTGAGACTAATAGCCACTTTTGTGGATGAGGCAAAATAGTTACCCCTGCCCAATCCTCACCCTGGGACCAAAGATACAGTCAAAATTGCTCTTCTCATTCATGGTTGCTTTTAAGCAAAGAAAAAGGCATTGGAAGAGCTGATAATAGATATGCATGTCTTGACTTCCAAGGTACAGAACTCATAACTTGGCAAAAATCTAACCCAAGGGAAATCATTTTCCTAACTTAAGCATATCTTTAAAATAGATGACTTCTTGGACACTAGTTGCATATGTATTGCAGTTCACTGAAGCAAATCTATTTGTTTTTATCAACAGATGTTTACTAAATGTCACATGCAAATATGTGTAATGAAACAAAGATGAATTTCTTCTTCTTCTAAATAAGATAAATTTCACTTTGGGACCTGGGCTGTTCCCAGACGGCAATTTTATTTTGCTTCACCATGGGAAGGGCAGGTGTGCATTCACACATCAGGCAGACTTACGCTGAAGTCCGTGTGATATATCGGGGAGCACTCCATACACAATTTGGGTTTCCCCCTGCTCCTTGGAGCTTAGTCCGCATTATTTCTGTCCTCAAAAGATCTACTTTTACAGTGGCTTTTGGGGGCACTTCAATATATCCAATATACTCTGATATTTCTTTTGAGATGTATGGAGGGGCCATGCTGATAGAGTGCCTTTTCTTAAAGCCTCACTTTAAAAAAATCACATTTGTGTCCCAGGCCCTGGTGTAGTGCGTGGTGCCTGGGCCCGTAGGAGGACCCCCTTCTTTGGAGAACACTCTTCCCCCCCTCCCCAGATTCATTCAGCCCCCTCTCTGGCTGCTTTTAAGGCCCTTAAGACCCACCTGTTTCACCAGGTGTTTGCCCTTTAATAATAATAATTATTATTTTAAAATTGGTATTGGTATTGTTGTTGTTCACTGTCTAGTCTATGGAGGAGGTGTTATATAAGAAAATTTTAATAAACAAACAAATTTGCTTGGTGATCTTGCAGAACATCGATCCATGCACCCTCAGGGTACATTTTGTTTTCTTATTTTAATAAAATTTATCTCTTTTTCTCCCCTTTTGAAAAGTCTCCTGACTCTGTTTGATTCTTAGTGATACTTTATGGTGAACATAAGAAGGCTTTTTTTAAAGCCTCACTCCCCTTCTCCCTTTTTTTAAACATTTGCTTCGTGATCTTGCATAACATCGTATGCACCCGCAAATGTTAAAATAATAATAATAGAAAAAAGTAAGGCTTTAAGAAAACCCTACTTATGTTCTTATGTTCACCATAATGTGCCACTGGGAGTGATATACTCCCAGTGTACCACTCTGGGAGTGATACACCCTACATGGACTTGAACGGGGCACGGTATGAACGGTACATGGGGTAAAAATAGGAAAGAACTGATAGGAACCCTATTAAAGCAGCCTATGTGAATGGCCCCAAGGTTTCTTTGAATTATCTTTATTGCCCTTATATGTGGCTAATACATTACATCATAACTTGCTCTACTTTATCCCACTTAATTCTGTGGTTAAGCCTGCCATCTGGGAAAGGCCATGGCAATTTAAAACGGTAGAGCAAAAGTGCTTAACTTCTAGAAACAAATGCCTGTCTTGCAACTTGCATGATAACAGCCCAACTAAACCCTTTTCTTCCAGAGAAAAGGTCCTTCAAAAGGGTTTGTTAATTTGGATTAAATATATGGAAAGGGGAGGAGTTAACCCTTTTCCATTCCAAATCCCATCCCACCCTTTTCCCTCCAGGGTTCCAATCATCTGTTTGCGAGAGTAATTGCATGTTTGGAATCATATCAGAAAAAAGCCGCTTGGGGAAAATTTGGTGTAGCTAAGCAGCAGTGGATAAAAGTATTTCACACATACCCTTCCACTTCTCTACCCCAAATCACCCAAAACATATTCTTTAGAGGGGAAATACCTTTGAGCTTTAGTTAAGCTCTAAGAATACAAGCTGCAAGGCGGAGTTGTTCCTGGAAGGCACCACTTTTCCAGGCATGTCTCCTGTGGCTTTATTGTGTGCATCTTTATTGATCTGTTCTTTAGTCAGTGTACAGTTTCGCCCCCACTGTATCCCACTTACATACTGGCACCAATTTCTGTAAAGACTCCCCTATGGGAGGGGAAGGAGTAGGGTAGACTGTAAGTCTTCACATATAGATTGGGAAGAAGAAAAATCTCCATATCCTTTTTCCCCCCCTGACAAAAATCAAAGAGGACTAAATGTGTATTGTTTTAAGGCGCAAGATACAGAAAGACACTTGTTGGGTTTACATGATTTACATACAAGCAATACTTTTCTAAGAACAGACTGGTACTTCTGTTCTGCAGAGCAGGGCTGCTACCTCCCCAAGAGACTGGTTTGACTTCCTCTCAATGAATTATACAATATTTGGAATGACTATTTAAAACACACACACACACGTACAATCAAAGACCTCAGATGCATTGTAGAACTTTGGGGGACATTCACACCAAAACACTTTATTTATTTTATTTTAGACTGCTGCTGCCAAATTCTTTTCACCATTCCAGTTTTTATATCTTGAGTCAAGCGCCAAAGAAAACAAATAAAAGCCATGCCAATCTCAATTCTTGTTGTTTTTTATGCACCTTTATGGGTTTTGTCAAAAAAAGAGGGAAAATGTTATTGTGGTAAAACTAGTCCTGTTTTTAGAAGCATTTGCGGTGCACAATGGAGGGTCCAGACTCATCGTATTCCTGCTTGCTGATCCACATCTGCTGGAAGGTGGACAGGGAGGCGAGGATAGACTCGCCAATCCAGACAGAGTATTTACGCTCTGGTGGAGCAATGATCTTGATTTTCATTGTGCTGGGCACCAGGGCTGTGATCTCCTTCTGCATTCTGTCAGCAATGCCTGGGTACATGGTGGTACCACCAGATAAGACGGCATTGGCATACAAGTCTTTACAAATGTCCACATCGCACTTCATGATGGAGTTGAAGGTGATGCCACAGGACTCCATACCCAAGAAAGATGGCTGGGAGAGGGCTTCCGGACACCTGAACCTCTCGTTGCCAATGGTGATCACCTGAGCGTCAGGAAGTTCATAGCTCTTTCCCAGGGAAGAACTGGATGCAGCTGTGGCCATCTCCTGCTCGAAGTCCAGCACGACGTAGCACAGTTTCTCTTTGATGTCACGCATGATTTCTCTCTCTGCTGTGGTGGTCAAGCTGTATCCTCTCTCGGTCAAGATCTTCATAAGGTAGTCAGTCAAGCCACAGCCAGCCAGATCCAGATGGAGAATGGCGTGGGGCAGGGTATAGCCTTCATAGATGAGCACAGTGTCGGTGACACCATCACCAGAGTCCATCATGATACCGGTGGTACGGCCAGAGGTGTACAGAGACAACACAGCCTGGATGGCAACGTACATGGCTGGGGTGTTGAAGGTCTCAAACATGATCTGTGTCAGCTTTTTTCTGTTGGCTTTGGGGTTCAGGGGAGCCTCTGTCAGCAGCACAGTGTGTTCTTCAGGGGCACTCTCAGCTCATTGTAGAAGGTGTGGTGCCAGATCTTCTCCATGTCATCCCAGTTGGTGACAATGCCATGTTCAATAGGATACTTCAGGGTCAGGATGCCTCTTTTGCTCTGTGCCTTAAAGACACATAAACTTCAAAAACCACTTTAAAATCAGCCCTTTGCCCAATTCCTTTCAAATAATTCTGGTAGCTTCCTTGCCCCCCTTGGGCACTACCACCCACCACACTCCTCTCTAGGCCACCCATCCCCCCCCCCAACGTGAAGCTATACATTTGCTGGAATTATTATTCCCTATGAGGAATTCAAAAATACTTTAAACATTCACCAATAATCGGAGGAGTGTCCGATTGCCTTGGGGTTTTGTGGGTGGTAGGCCCCACTGGGTTTCTACCACCCACCCCACTTTTGTGCCCCTAGGTGTTCCACAATAGGGGATAATGGGTTCATTTGTGTCCCATTATACCCTATGAAAAAAATTAAAAATATTTCAAAAATTCATAAAAAATTGTAGGAGTGTCCGATTGCTTTGGGGTTTGGGTGGTAGTTGGCACCCATGGGTGCTCCACAAGAGGGAATAATGTGCTTGTTCGAGTCCCATTATACTCTATGAGAAAAAAATAAAAAGAAATTTCAAAAATTCATTAAAAATCGTATGAGTGTCTGATTGCTTTGGGGGTTGGGTGGTAGGCACCCATGGGTGCCAACTACCACCCCACCCACTTTGGGAGGTCTGAACCAGTTGAAATCAAACCCTTCCAGTTTGGTTCAAATTCGAACTGGCAACTCGAACCAAATGCCTGGTTTGGTTTGAATTCGAACTGGTTTGCACATCTCTAATTTGGGGCTCCTCTTGTAAAGTGTTCTGGAGCTTCAGTTAGTGCAAAATGCTGCAGCTAGAGTGTAATCAGGGGCCAGGTGGTGTGATCGTATGACAGCAATTTTGAAAAAAAATTGCACCAGGTACCAGTTTACTTCCAGCTGCAATTCAAGGTGCTAGTTTTAACTTTTAAAATTCTAAAGGATAATTTGCTGCCCACTACAGGAGATTGACTTGGGCCCCGCTGCTCCGCAGGCCAACAACAGCTGAGGCCTGCTTATCATGCATGTGGGATGGGGCCTCCTTGGTGATTGCCCCTAGAATCTGGGATATATTTCTTAGATACTTTTGCATCCTTCCAACCCTTTCAACTTTCTGCTGCTTAGGCTTCGCTTATTACCGAGGCGTTTAATATTTAATTGGATTGGTGTTTGGAATCATCAGCTTTTAAGTGGTTCTCTTTCTGTTCTTGGAATGTATTAACCATTGCCTTTAAATTGTACGTCACCTTGAGACAACATGAAAGGTGATTAATACATTTGAAAAAAAATAAACAATTCAGAAAAAGACTCTGGGAAAGGTTGGCACTATTAAGAAAGTCTAATTATTTTCCTAATAAAAGATAACCCTGACACATAACTAGAAACGACAGACAAAAGAGCCCTTAAATATTGGTGTGTGTGTGTGTGTGAAATTTTCCTCATTGTAAACTGCCTTGAATTTCTTGTAATAAGAGTAGGCTATAATTTTCAAAATAAAATGAAGAATGAACTTCCACCAGAGCTCCCACAGAGTGTCTTCACAGAGGTCAGGTTTGGGGGAACAGCATTCCCTCCAGTCTCTCTATTCAGGAGCGGCCAGTGCGGGCGCCACAGTGGGGGGAGCGAGAGGCACCTTTAAGCACCAATTAATAGGTGCTTACTTCTGCTCCAGATGCAGCTGCAAACTACTCTGAGCAGCACGTGTTGCCCGGCACTCCCTGTGGCGGCAGATAGTTTCCGCCACTCACCTGGCCCCTGGTAGGGGGTGGGCTCCACAGAAGCCAGGTGAGTGGCAGAGCCAATCCGCTACTTCAGGGAGTGATGGGCAGCACTCTGCTGCTTGGAGTAGTTTGCAGCTGCAGCAGAAGAAAGCACCTATTAATTTGTGCATAGAGGAAGACAGGTCCCATTTTTTGTTTCCATTATTTGAGCCCCACCCCCACCCCCTGTGGCTCACACCAACCGTTCCTGCTCTATTTGTGTAAAACTCGGTAGTGCTCTTGCAGCAGCCTTTGGGGCCTCATCTACATCAGAACATCCTCATCTTTCCTTCTACATCCTGGGATAACAACAACAGGCTGTCATACAGCTGGATAAGAGAGTTACTGCAGGTAATTTTGCTAATTCTGTTGCACTTGATACTGCCATCTTTGATATCTTAAAAGCTTCTACTGAGAGTGCTACTGCACATACTTGAGCAATGATGCAAAGAACACATTCTGAAACTTTCCTTGCTGACAAAATTAAAATCAATGCCAGCCCACAAGTGATGTTTTCCCCCTATGTCACTAAAATGAAAATTGACTTGATGTGTAACATAAGTCTTTAGTGTCTAGCACTGTAGGGAATCATACACCTTTGTATGCCTTCATGTACTTAGTGATTTCAATAATCCTCACATATTATTTTGGTTTATTTTGGCTATTTGTGTGGGGGAAAGGTAGCTAAACAATTCTACTAAGAACATTATAGCAACCAATACTATTTATCTCCCAATTTAAAATATAGGATTTAAATGCTGCATTCATATATCTAGGATTTTCCAGGCTGCTGGATTAGGTTATGTTTTTTCTCTCCAATCAGTATAGCTTCAGTTAGATTTAAAAACAGGTCCCAGAGGTTGACAAATGGATTAAAGTAGAACATAAATTCCTTATGTCACCCACTCCCTTAAACCTTGATGTCAGTAACATTCCTAATCATTCCATTATTATAAATGTCAAATATGCTTTACATGTGTAAAGGGACTATAAGAGGCGAGAGCCTAGCTAAAAGAAAAAAGAATCACACGAGGTAGTTCCTGTATTGTGCGTTCAGAAGAAAACACAGTTTTGTTCTCCCTTTCCTGACTGATGGGAAATTCAGGCAAGGCTTTGCAGGGTATCCTTCAAAGGAAGGAGCACTTATAGCACCCTTGCGAAAAAGCAGTTTTTATTTTTTATTTTAAAGAACTTAAATGTTGAAAAGAATTCACAAGATAGCAGCAATCGGTCCACACAGAATTTGTTATAGAATGAATGCTGGCCCATAAATCCAACCAACAATCATAGAGGAAAACAGGTCCCATTTTTTGTTTCCATTATTTGAGGTACCTAGCTTAAAACTATTACTCCCCAACTTTCACAAGTATTTGATGTACAATACAATTTTACATGGCTTAGCCAACAAAACAGGTTTGGAAGCATTCTAAACAGGTTTGGAAGCATTCTAAACATTCAGTGGGCTCATGAATAGTTAAATCACCTGGGTAAGGTGTCAAGTGTTAAAGACTCACCTGCACTTGATACCATACAAAATCTGGGATTCCTAAGGTTTTAGACAAGTCTGGCTTTATACACTTCCCCCACTCTCAATTCTCCAAAGCCCTCTTTCACGACCAGTGAGAAAGGGCTACCCGGTTTGCGGGAAGGGAGCCCAAAAGCGCTTACCTCCCCGTTCCACCATCCCTGGGTGGGCAGATCACCCGCCTAGATGAGCACCGGCTGCTGTTGGCAGCTTCAGGGGTCAGGGTGCTGGGACACTCCGCCCCACCCCCAGAGCTCCAATAATGCACCGCACGGGTGCATAGTGCATTATGGGAATCTCCCTCCCTGAGTCTGCCATGGCTGACACGCAAGCAAAAAAACAAGGTTAAGGGAATGCTCGCTACCATAACCTCGTTTTAAAGGGTGGCTCCATAGGTGAGTTCGCCACCGTGGTAGTGTTGAGATTGGCCCAATCCCACCGGTTCACATATGCGTGCAAAACCAGGCTGGGCTCTCTTAGCCCAGTTTTGCACATGTGTGTGAATAGCCTCCCAGTGTAATGGAAGCCTTCCATAAACCTATTCTGATATTTCAGCCCTTTCAGAGTAGCTTTGGACATTAACCACATAAGTTCACTGATGGTGTTTCTAAATGGGTCTTTTTAATAGGTTCAGGAGCACTCATTCATTCCATTAGGGATGTAAACCAATCAATTTTTGTGATTCGATTTGAGTTTGAATCAAATCAGCCTGATTGAATCAAATCTGTTTTGATTCAAATGTGATTTGATTCAATTTCAAATCAATTCAATCTATTTTTTAAGGGCCAGGGGGCAACAAAGCAGGTTTGGTGGCAGGCCTCCATGGGCGCCAATTGTCACCCAACTCCCAAAAGAATCTGAAAAAGGATATTTGGTTGTGAAATGTGTGGCTGTATGGATTCTCGGTTTTGAAATAACTTGGGGATTCCCTATGAAGAAGTCATTTCAAAACCAAGAATCCACAAATAAAATTCCTAAAAATTCACCCCTGGCAGTGAAAGCAGAAGCTTGGAGGGGACAAAATGGAGGCCTCTGGGGACAAAATGGAGGCTCAAACTGCCGAATCAATTCAAGCTTGAATTGAGGGTAATTTGATTCAAGGTTGAATCACTTGAATCATCCAGATTTGAGTTGAACAGATTCAACCAGTTCAATTTGCACATCCCTACACTGCATCAGTTCCTTGCAAAACACATGGTACTTGGGTCCAGCAAATGGTCTGGGAGAATCATATGCTGTACTTTTATTAAAATTAAACAACAGATAGGAGACAACTGGAAGAACCATGTGAGTACAGGATAGAATAAATACTTTTAAAAGACACAGAGCACCTGTGCACAGCCTGCACTAAACTCTATCACACAGTAAGTGCAGGGAATTCCAAGGAGTGCACCTGGGTTGCAGTCCACATAGGGGGAAAGGTGTTATTGGTCTGCAAAATCCTTTGCAACATGATGATGTCAGTGTTTTATAGTTGCTTGCCTCAAACACAAAGGAATCCTATGTTTGTTAAAATAAGCTTTATTCAGAAACTCTACTTTTCACCTCAAATTTTCCCTCACTTTCCTTTCTCACTACCCCCCCCCGCCCAACACACACACACACACACACACACACACACACACACACACACTCACTCACTCTACAGGATCTCCACAGGGACAATTAACAAAATATAAAAGATTGCAAAATAGAATACAAAATTATCTCCCCTTTTTTTTAAGAACCAGAACTGAATTCCTTTAAAACTTGGTGACAAAGTCTTGAAGTCTTTTAGGTGGTGTCCTGTCACGCACAGTTCTCTTAATTTTTGGGTTTCTGGCACAGGGGCTGTTAGTGATTTGTTTTCTGGTACAGAGAATTGTCCATCACATTCATCAGCCTCATCTGTGAGGTCAAAACCAGAGGAAAGATCAGATTCCTCTCCAGTTCCCTCTTGTCTCATAGTCTGCATGTTAGAAAGACTCAAAGTGTTGCATTTATTTCCATCATCCAATATGGACACAATCTCCTTGGATTTTCATAATTTGTTTTGGTCCAGATATGGAGGACATCCCTTTATCACTTTATAAGGCAGTCGAACTTGAACAAAGTCTCTCACCTGAAATGTTCACTGTTTTGCACCCTGTTTCTGATCCACATAAAATTTATATTTTGTTGCATCCTCCTTACCCGATCACAGATCTCTGCATCCCCAGGGTGAGATGGCACGGAAAGCCCTATCAGTTGTTGCCATTGGGTAAGTTTGGTGGTAGCTTTTGCATTCTCTTAGTAGTTTGAAAGGCGATTTTACTGTAGTAGAATGAGGATTAGTTTGATAAGCAAATAGATTTTCACAGGTTGTCTCCTTCCAGGGTTATTGTTGCGTAGTAGGACAGCCAGTTGAAAACGTTCTTTCACTAATGTGTTCATTCCTTCCACAATGCCATTCCCTCAAGGATGGTACAAGGAAATAGTCTTGTGTTTCATCCCATGGTCATGCAAATATCGCTCCATTTCAAATGAGGTAAGCTGTGTCCCATTGTCAGTCACACAAGCAGGCCTATTCAGGCTTCAACAGCCTTACCTGGGTAGGGCTGCTCATATGGAGCACGGGATTGGTCCTGATCCCAGCACTCTTTGCTGGGTAGCCCAGGGTTTTTTTACCCAGGCTAATAGTGGGGGGGAGGGTGTAAGTGTGCCCCTCCACCCCACTCCCTCATTGTGTGAATCATCCACAAAGCTGGGTGGCAAGACCACCTGGCAGCAAGGGATTCCCCCAATGCACCACACGCTCCTGGCACAATACACTGAGGGATGCTGGAGGTCTTCTTCCTGTGGTTCCTGGCTCTGCTGCTCACTGTGGCACCACTCGTGTATATTGTGCAGTGTGAGGACTCACCAGGGAAGCTAGGCGGAAGTCGAAGTCAGGTTACAAGCCAGAGTCAGAAACCAGGAAGTCGGGTCCACACAGGAGGAATAGGAAATCAGGCCTAGTCAAGCCAAGGTCAGGAGCCAGGGGATCAGTTCTATGAAGGAACAGGCAAATCGGGCCAGTCAAAGCCAGGGTCAGAAGCCAGGAGATCATGACAGTGTGCTGCTGATCAAGTGCAGAAAGACAGGTAGGAGCCTGCCTGCCCTCCCCAGCGAGGTCATAAGAACAGCCCTGCTGGATCAGGCCCAAGGCCCATCTAGTCCAGCATCCTGTTTCACACAGTGGCCCATCAGATGCCGCTGGAAGCCTACAGGCAGGAGTTGAGGGCATGCCCTCCCTCCTGCTGTTACTCCCCTGCAACTGGTACTCAGAGGCATCCTGCCTTTGAGGCTGGAGGTGGCTTATAGCCCTCCGACTAGTAGCCAATAGACCACTGCTCCATGAAGTTATGCAAACCCCTCTTAAAGCCATCCAGGTTGTTGGCTGTCACCACATCTTATGGCAGAGAATTCCACAAGTTGATTATGTGGTGTGAAAAAGCACCTCTGTTTGCTGGTTCTAAATTTCCTGGCAACCAGTTTCATGGGATGACCCCTAGTTCTAGTGTCATGTGAGAGGGAAAAGTATTTATCTCTATCCACTTTCTCCACACCATGTATGATTTTATAGACCTCTATCATGTCTCCCTCTCATATGAGGTCATATGAATGTCCTTAATGTCTTCTTCTTGCTTGCCACAGCACACTGTCATGATATCTGAGCCCGACTCTTCCTCCTCTGAGATGGACCCTGAACCTGACCACTCCTCATCTGTAACAGACCCCGAGCCTGACCCTGCTTCAGCCAAGACAGACCCTGAGCTTGAGACAGACTCTGAAGACCTGACTGAAGAAGCAGGACATGAGAGTCCCCTCCTCTAGAACTTGAGGGACCCTGTGCGCAGTTGCACAAGAGTGGTCTTGCACAGAGTTGCACAATGAAGAGCTATTATTTCCAATAACCATCCATTGTGAAACTGCATTTTTGCAATTCTTATGTTTGCACAAGAGTGCTCTTTCACAACCGTGCACACATTTCATTAAAAGGCACATATAACGTTGCAAAGTACGTCAGCCATTATTTGTATTCATTGCTTAAAATACTCTTAAGTGCTACACAAAGAGGAGAATAAATATACAAGTTCCTTGTTGTAATGGTTTATAATCTAATTGATGCAAAAAGAAAAGTGGGACAAGAGAAGAGGAAAATAAGGAAGTAAAGATACCAATTCTTACATAATGAACAGGTAGAAAGGCCATTGCAGTAGACCAGGCCTGCTCAGCTTAGGCCCCCCAGGTATTTCTGGACTACAACTCCCATAATCCTCAGACACAGTGGCCAACAGCCAGGGATTATGGGAGCTGTAGGCCAACCTCTGCAGGAGGTTGGGCAGCCCTGAAGTAGAGAGACATAGAAGGGGAGAAGCCAAATGACAGTTATTTCCAGCCAGACTAATGGAAAGGGTTTCCCTGTTTCACCTCTCCCTTTGATGCAAACAGGTGGCTACATCTTTAGAAACATGACCAAACTCTATTTACTGCCATCCTAATAATGCAAAGCATCCATACATCTTAATTCTGGTCTCTGGATAATCACTAACAGACTTTAGTCTATTGTGCAGGTGAAGGAAGCAATGAGTGGCTGGGAGGAATGCACCAGAGCACTATTAACTTTACTCAGTGCCTGAAATCTGATGGGTGATTGGTCACACCCCACCAGCTTTCCCGATATATATAAACCTTGAAGAAACCATCTATTCTTATTTGCTAGTAATTTGACTATAAAACTTTGGCATCAATGCCCTTTGCATTGTAGATATCCTTCTCTGCACAAACAAACAGCATATTCAAGATATAGAGGCAAACTGCAATATTTTACTTTTAATATAATATATAATTTGCTTTGTAATTAACTATGTTACATAAAATCTCTAAGAGAGATCTGATCCAATATAAATTTAAATAAATGGAAAACAATGACCTCTGCATGAAATACAATTTATCGATACAATAACATCAATAATTAATGTTACGTAAATCTCTATAGTTGAAGAAAGTAGATATAATGGATATGTTATTATAGTAGATTAGATTAGTTCTTCTTACTGATTTTTGTTAGCATATTAACTATTGGCTTTGAAGAAAGAATAGCTGACTCCATGTGTTGACATTGTACAGTACTCCATACTATTGTTCCACTCCTGGCAAAGACATCTCTTTATTGGGCTATAGAGTAATTAAATAATTTCCACAGAAAAACAGAAATGTATATTAACTGTCAATGAAAAACCATTTAGTATTTAATAGCAATCTATGATCCCATTGATAGGGCTTATTAACACTTACTGTCTGATTTTGGTCTAAAATTGATGCTACACACATGTATGTCAAATAATACAATTACCTTCTTACTACAGATGGATGCCAATTAAATGATAAATTGCAAAGGCTTCTTGTTTACGAGGTAATAACTATATCCTGTGGAGGTGTTTATTAGCCCAGTTACAGATAGTTATTACTACCTTAACTGGAAGCATGCCTACATTTTTTGTTAAGATACTGAAATGGTGAATAAGATTAAGTGTATTTCAAGGAATAAGCTAAGAGGTAATATTAAACAAGGACAAAAAGTGGCATGAACCACCAAACTACATTATACTGATAACAGATTTGAGCAGATACCTATATCCATTCCATACAAAGTTACTATTGTAAACCTTTCAAACAATCCAAAATTGTAAAGAGAAACATCTAACTAAGGGTGAAGACAGACAGATAGACAGACATTCCAAGTGTAGTGTAAATGGTTTCAACACACATCTGCTAGGAAAACAAAAGACCTTGAAATGCAGTGAATTTTTAAAATGTCTTCCACTGCACTTTCCACTTTCACTCTTGGTTAGTTTTTAAAGCTGATCTGCTTAAGGTATATCTCAAGGTATACAGTATACCTGACCTAAAGCCAAAGGCTATCTGTAATATGAGTATCTAAAATATTGACATTTGCAAGTGATTAAACACAGAACTCTGTACCAAAATGCTGAAGAGGTACATAAACATGGTTGGCATGTCACCAGCGCAGGTGTGTAGGGAGGCCAATGGTGGCTCGGGCTCAGCGAGCCGCAGCGGCCCCCCAGCCCCAGCCCGTGTCAGCATTTGAAGTAGGGAGCAGTTAGCCACACGGCACTGGCCCAAACTGGGCCAATCTAGCTGGACTATCTAGCTTCCAAATGGGGCCGTGTGGCCCCGTTTGAGAGCTAAATCCTAGCAGGGAGATAAAGGCTAAATAAAGGCAGGGAGTGCTGCTCCAGCCACGTGGCCGATTTAAAACCCTAACAGGGCCACATGGCCCTATCTGGGAGCTAAACCATGCCCCCTGCATCAGACGTCAGATGTGGGGGGCGTGTTTGGGGCACGAGGTGCGACCCCTGAGGGGCGGCAGCCATGGTTCCTTGAACCCATTTGCTCAGTGGTGGCTCCACCCCTGCACCAGTGGTAATCAGAAATTTAATTCTGGAGACCCACAGGAGAACCCTGCAGCATACTCTGCCAAAGGAGTAGCACATTTACCCCGAAAGGGCCAGTGACACAGAAAGGTTGAACTTCACTCTTTCAAAGTGGCACAAGGCTGTGTTTTACGCTGAAGTGTCACAAATTGTTATTGTTTGGAAAATGTATATACTGTACAAGTTTTCAACAAAAAGGTTGGAAAAGAGGAAATCCATAACAGTTACTATACAATAACAATCCTATAGAATTATATAAATTATATAATATAGTTCAGTTTTCATGTGTGGAATCCAAGATTCTGTCCTATAATATATACATTTATACAATATTTAAATTAACAGATCAGCTGCAAGAAGTTTAAAATAGGAGCCAGGATAAGCTTACAAATGAGGGTGTCAAAGGCAAAAAGCATTTACCTTCTCTAAAACCAGATCTTGCTATTTATTCTGCATAAAGCTAGAATGTAATCAGCACAGCAGGGAAGTAACTTGCCTAGGGAGCAAGAGGTTGACGGTTCGAATCCCCGCTAGTATGTTTCCCAGATTATGTGAAACACCTATATCAGGCAGCAGTGATACAGGAAGATGCTGAAAGGCATCATCATCTCATAGTGCGTGGGAGGAGGCAATGGTAAACCCCTCCTGTATTCTACCAAAGGAAAACACATGGCTCTGTGGTCACCAGGAGTCAACACCAACTCGATGGCACAACTTTACCTTTTTGTCCTCTTAGGCTGGTTTGACTCTCTTTTCTGAGGAATTTGCTTCTCTCTTCCACCTCCCCCCCACCCCCAATTTGCTGGATTCTTATCTCACATCTAATCCTTGTGTGCTTATTGCTTCTGTTGCACTAATGTGATGGACACAACGTTTTCGAAATAGTCCAAGTGCTACTTTCAAAACTGAGTACAAACTGGCAATGTACAACAAAGTGCTCTATTATAATGTCAGCAGCACTATTGTAAAGCCATGATCCAAAGAAAAGTGAGTGTGTGTATAAAGCTCTTCCAAAGATTTTTCCTTACTACAGCAACCATTCCAGATTTTGTAATTTGTTTGGGCTTTTTAGAGAGTGCAGAATGGTGCCAAAAGAAAGGGAAGTTAAACACCACCACTGCCACCCTGGCAGTGTACCCTCTAACAGAGATTCCCAGAGAGCCAGCATAGCGTAGTGGTTAGAGTGTTGGAATAGGACTGGGAAGACCCGAGTTCAAATCCCCATTCAACCATGAAACTCACTGGGTGACTATAGGCCAGTCATGTATCTCTCAGCCTAACCTACCTCACAGGGTTATTGTGAGGATAAAAACAAGCATGTACTCTGAGCTCCTTGGAGGAGCAGTATATAAATGTAATAAATAAATATTCACAACTATTGTTTAGTGTTTAAGAAAATATGGAAGGAAGGAAAGGAAGGAAGGGCTGCATAGGACAGCAGACCAAGAACGACATCCATACTGTAAAGGGTGTAAATAAATATTGTTTACTACTCCCAGATCCCCAGCAATAATGGCTTTTGCCTGGGGATTCTGGAAGTTGTAGTCAACAACATCTGGGAATCTCTGTTAGAGGGAACACTGCACCCTGGTGTAAGGCTTTACACCCGTTACAGTATGGGTGTATTTCTCAGTCTGCTGTCCTATGCAGCCCTTCCTTCCTTCCTTCCATATTTTTTTAAAACACTAAATTATACAGTTGGAAGAAGACTGCCCCATTTAATTTTGGGATGGGAGAGATGATGTCCCGGCAAAGCCAGTATATATCGACTATGAGATGCTTTCAAACCATTCTTGTATTTTCTTCCCTTTTTCGGAGCGTCTTCAGACTATTCTTTTCAAAATAAGCTGTACCTGAAAGCAAAGGGACAGAAAATGTGGCAAATAGCAAAGCAGGCAGCAACAGAAGAGAAAAGATTTCATGTTCTGAGTAAACACCAGCATCAACTGACCAAGCTAAAATGCTCCTGGAAACAGGAAATGCATAATTATACCATATTGAAATGGTTCAGAAGAATGAGCCCCAAAATACTTTAATTCTGTAAGAATTTAAACAAAGGTATGGTCTATGAAGAAACTCATTGAGGCTATTCTCATGACCGCAGAAAAGTGGGCTAAGAAAGCCCAGCCTGCTTTCCTGTGCTTGTGGGAACCGCCGGGAGCTGTGCGGCTCCTGGAGATTAGCCGGCTCAAGTCCACCCTCCTTAAATGAGGTTAGCTGAGTGAGCACTCTGCTAACCCCATTCTGGCAATTGTGAGTCGCCACGGCATGCCTCAGCTACTCATGAGGAGACCCCCGGTCTCAGGGGTCTCCCCACAATGCCCTGTGCACTCACACGGGGCATCCTGGGGGCTGGGCAGTCCCCTGATCCCCACAGGCCCTACCAGCTCCATGATGGAGCCGGTAATTGTGTGGGCAGCTGATGTGGCCACCCAGGGCTCCGTGAGTGTTCGTGTGCAGCCTTGGCCCTCTCTCCCCGCTTAACCCCATCCGGCTCTCCACACTTCTTGTGTAGAGAGACTCATTTCCTTATGAGGTCCTAATGAATACATTATAATTTATTTATTTTTTTCCTTAAATACCACCACCTCCAAAGACTCTAGGTGGTGAACAACCACAGTACCAACAACAATTAATTTTTAAAAATAATAATTAAAGGGCGAATGCCTAGCGAAACAGGTGGGTCTTAAGAAGGGCATTAAAAACAGCCAGGGAGGGAGCTGAGCGAATCGGGGGGAGAGGGTGTTCCAAAGAAGAGGAGCGGCCACAGAGAAGGCCTTCCTACAGGGCCAGGAACCACACACTGCAAAAGAGCCTGGGACACTGAGGGCCAGCTGAGAAAAACTCACAGTCCAGGATGCAACTGGCCGAGAGAGGCAATCCCGGAGATATACAGGTGCTAAGCCCGTAAGTGTTTTGTAGGTGAGAACCAGCATTTTGAATTGACCCAGAAGCCAACAGGCAACCACCACAGCAACTGTAAAGAAGGTGTGATGACATCAAATCTACATCCACCCATAAGGAGGCAGGCCGCTGAATTCTGGACTAGCTGAAACTTCCGAATAGTTTTCAAAGGCGATCCTAGGAAGAGTGCATTACAGTAATCCAAACGAGAGGTAACAAAGGCATGAGTTACTGTTGCCAGGGCCTGCCGGTTGAGGAAAGGCAGTAACTGGTGAACCAGTCAAAGATGGGCAAATATGGACCACGTTCAGCTTTTATCTAACAATTTGACATATGGTGTCCTACATTCCAAGTGTATGTAGAAGCAGTTGTTGAAACTCAAGCCAGGTAGATGCTGAAAGAGATTCCTACAAGTTAATGTAAGCAGCAATAGCTCTTAAAATCACTTTCAATGGAAATTATTCTGCAACAAAGACTACAAAAACAAGCCCTATTTTGTTTCCTTTTAAAAGAGCATGATTTATTTATTTCAGTAGCAAGGAAGAAGCAGGTAATCATTAAGAAACCTCAATTTCAGGAAAAAGTGGTAATGCTAATCTTTGGTGAGAAAGAGGAAAATGATACTTTCTGTAGCCCAAGAAAATTATACCCTCGTGGGGTTTTAAAATGGATAGCAAACTGAAAAGGGCTTTTTCCCCTCCCATATACTAATGTTAAAGAATGAGAATATTACTTTTCAGAGCAAAAGAAAATAAAATCTTTTTATGTATTATCTGAACCTTTTGTGCTTTAAAAAAGCTCTTTTGTCATTTTGTATGTGTATGTGTGTTGTCTCTGAGGATATATATGAGATATAGTTAAGGTACAGTAGATATAGTTAAGGCACAAGAGACATAAAAGGAGAGAAAATGTATATGTGATACCTCTTCTTTTCAGTATTCCAATTCTAGTAATGTACTACTATTAAGAGCAAAGTAAAAAGCTATGGAAACCTGGTATTCAGTTCAGCAAGGAAAACTTCAATTGTGAACTTCTACACAGTTCTTTTATACTTGAGATCTGTTGTTCATCTATCCTGCTCATTAAACATAATCTCAGTAAAGTCCATATTTATGCAAAGTGTTCTCTTATATTTATTATTTGAACAACTAATATACTATATATTAATTCTTAATAGGGGCACAACATGCAGTATTTATGTATCATCATTATGTTGTTCTGTGGTAAGTATTTATATAGTTTACACACACATATAAAGAATAAAAATAAACATGTTAAAGAAACTAGAGGTATGAACAAAACACACGTGCATAGAGGTCCAAAACAGGCTAAAGCATGGCCAGCCAGTCATTTGGGAGATCGGCAGGGTGCTGGAAAGAGCCCCCACCGCTCCTGCTGCAATCCCTGACATGGCTTGTTTTTCAAGGTAAAAGTACTAAACAGCTATTCCTCCCCCGCATTTAGCCCTTTACTTGTAAAAGTAAACAACTGCAACTGATATTCAGAGGCATCCTGCCTCTGAGGCGGGAGGTGGCCTGTAGCCTGTAGTTTAGTAGCCGTTGATAGACCTTTCCCCCATGAAGTTGTTGGCTGTCACATCTTGTGGCAGAGAATTCTACAAGTTGATTTGGTGTTGTGTGAAAAAGTATTTCTGTTTGTTGGTCCTAGATTTCCTGGCAATCAATTTCATGGGATGACCCCTGGTTCTAGTATTATTGAGAGGGAGAAGAATTTCTCTCTATCCACTTTCTCCACACCATAAATGATTTTATAGACCTCTGTCATGTATCCCTGCAGTCGTAGTCGTCTTTTTTCTAAACTAAATAGCCCCAGGTGTTGTAGCCTTGCCTCATAAGAAAGGTGCTCTAGGCCCCTGATCGTCTTGGCTGCCCTCTTCTGCAACTTTTCCAGTTCTACAATGTCCTTTTTTAGATGTGGTGACCAGAATTGTACGCAGTACTCCAAGTGTGGTCACACCATAGTTTTGTATAAGGGCATTATAATATTAGCAGCTTTATTTTCAAGCCCCTTCCTAATGATCCCTAGCATGGAATTGGCCTTTTTTACAGCTGCCGTACATTGAGCCGACACTTTCAATGAGCTGTCCACCACGACCCCAAGATCCCTCTCCTGGTCAGTCACCGACAGCTCAGATCCCATCAGTGTATATTTGAAGTTGGGGTTTTTCATCCCAGTGTGCATCACTTTACACTTGCCAACACTGAAGCACATTTGCCATTTTGTCACCCACTCACCCAGTTTGTTGCCCACTCCCCCTTTGGGAGCTCCTCACAATCCATTTTGGATTTCACTACCCGAAAGAGTTTGGTATCCTCTGCAAATCTGGCCACCTCGTTGCTTACCCCTACTTCTAGATCATTTATAAATAAATTAAAAAGCACTGGTCCCCGACCAGATCCCTGGAGGGGCCCACTTCCTACTTCCTTCCATTGTGAAAACTCTCCATTTATCCCTACCCTCTCTTTCCTGTCCTTCAACCAGTTAGCAATCCACACATGTACTTATCCCCTTATCCCATGACTGCTAAGTTTTCTCAGGTGTCTTTGATGAGGAACTTTGTTGAAAGCTTTTTGGAAGTCCAGGTATACTATGTCAACTGGATCACCTTGATCCACACACTTGTTGACACTCTCAAAGAACTCCAAAAGGTTGGTGAGGCAAGATTTACCTCTGCAGAAGCCATGCTGGTTCTCTCCCAGCAGGGCCTGTTCTTCTGTGTGCTTTACAATTTTATCCTTGAGGATGCTTTCCATCAATTTGCCTGGAACAGACGTTAAGCTGAATACTGAACATGAATACTATTTATTCATTGGTCAATAAAGTTGTGACCAGGCACGTTACTGCACCCCTTTATCCACAGTTACCCACAGTTTGGTGTCTGCTTCTTTCTTCCTCAAGAGCCTTCCTGGATCAGCCCAAAAGTGCTGTTCTTTGTCCCCCAACATCTGATGTTGAATACAGTGGTGTAGTTGCAAATTCAGAAGTGCAAGCACTCTCCATAATGGCCCTCATAGCCACATCTACCCCGGCAGCCATACTCCATAGCCACACCCACCCCAATGGCAACATGCCCTGCTCAGATAGATGCAAGAATTTGGGAGGTTCTATTGCAAGGATTTTTTCTTAATCCTACTGAGCTTGAACTTCATTTGGTTATTCACTCAGAAGAGCAGTATGGATTGTCAACCACAAAGAGTGGAAGATACTCCTTGAAACAGAAGAGAGGAAGAATGGTAATAAAATCAATTGTAGTCCAACATTCAGTTACATAAACTCTTGGAGCAGCAAGAGCAGCATATTATTTATTTCCATTTAGAAAGCAAAGGGTTTTGCCTCCCTGCTGAGACCCCGGAGGGGAAAAAAAATACTAGGGCTGCATCCTTGCCCATCCCTGCAGCACTACAGCACCGAGTGGTTACCAGTTCATCTCCAGTAATACAGTCCACAGACAGGTTAACAAATTCAGCAGAAACTATGCCTAACAGTATAAAGTACACTTTATTATTATTTTTAAATTAAAGCAGCCTTAATTCCATTATTTTCTGTGGGACTAACAGTGCAATTCTGTGTACTCAGAAGTAAGACTAAGAATTTAATAGATCTTCCTGTCCGGTAAGCATGCACAGGATAGAAACTATTTATAAATTTGACTTATATACCACCCTTCCAAAGGCAGCTCAAGGCTCAACTACAATCCTTTTATCTTTTAACCAAAACTACATTTCCTTAACTGAAGTGTGACTAAGTCTGAAAAATCTCTATAGGTAATTAACAGCCATACCCTATGAAAGTTTATTCAGAAGTAAATCTGTGTACCATGGAGCTCATTTTCAAATATGAATGCATAGGATTGATACTCAACCCCATTAAGGCCTAGTTTTGACTAAAAAGGAATTGAGCTCTGAAAAGAAGGACTATAATAGATTTAAGAGCTGCTGTTTTTAGACATATGGTGGAATCATGGTGTCGATTCCTGGCAACCACAGAGCCATGTGGTTTTCTTTGGTGGGGTTTACCATTGCCATCTCCCGCCCCACTGAAATAGCTCTGAGTCCCAGTCAAGTATTGTGAATACATAATTCAAAAGAAAGAATACTGTATGGAATTATGAGGAAGTAATGAGCATTTTTTGCGACTGAAGTGACACCTTGATTGACTTTAATTAAATCATTGCCCTAGGGCAGGCCTGCTCAATTTAGGCCCCCCAGCTGTTTTTGGACTACAACTCCCATAATCCCCAGTCACAGTAGCTAATAACCAGGGAGGGCCAAAGTTGTGCAGGCCTGCCCTAGGGTCACTCCCTCCCCTAAGTGGTCCAACACAACCACTTCCTAGGATGCTCCTTCTCACAACAAAAACCTCCCAGTCTCAGGACTGGGCGCTGCTGTTTGAACAGTTAAGAGCATTTCCATTTCTCACCTCTACCATTTTTTGCACAAATGCACAGACCAAAAAAACCCCCAACCCCACTGTCTAGAAGCCAGTTTTGCTTCCAAGCCATTTACAAGCAGCTCGATTTGAACGAAGGTAGTAGCGAGGACTATACGGAGGACGGTGGGGGCAGCTCAAGGCTCAACTGCAATCCTTTTATCTTTTAACCAAAACTACATTTCCTTAACTGAAGTGTGACTAAGTCTGAAAAATCTCAGGAGCATACACATTTCAAGGGTTCTTCTCTCCCGCTCGGAGCGTCCCGCCTGACGCCAGCAACAGTCGGCAGCGGCGGAGGAGAAAAGGCCGGGCTTTGCTCTTTACGTACGAACGGCGGGGCGGAGCTGCACGAGCCGCGCATGACCGCCTTTTTCCCGGCTGCGGGCGCCAATCGGAAGGGGTCGGGGCAGAGGCTTTTTTGCGTTTTGTTTTATTGCGTGCACCGCGGGGGTTAAGCGTAGCAAAGTTACATCTTGTCCCGAGCGGTGGCTGCCCCCGTGCTTGAGGCAGAGCGCAAACCCCTCTCCTGCTCGCTTCCTTCCTCCTCCTCCTCCCCCCCCCCCACTGAGCTTGCGGAAAGCATGAAGCTGACCAAAGCCCAGTACGGCGAGATTGCTCAGTTCCTCGCCCAAGTAGTGCCCCCAACTCGGCAGAGTCTGAGGAAGCTGAAGGACAGATTCCCTAGGTAAGTCTTCGGCGGCGCAGAGTGGTTCCTCTGCCCCCTTTCAAAGGAGGAGGCGGAGAAGGCAGTCGTCGGGAGCAAATGGCAGG
This sequence comes from Hemicordylus capensis, assembly GCF_027244095.1. Classification (NCBI taxonomy): domain Eukaryota; kingdom Metazoa; phylum Chordata; class Lepidosauria; order Squamata; family Cordylidae; genus Hemicordylus; species Hemicordylus capensis. The sequence goes on from NC_069657.1 coordinate 64,547,043, forward strand.
CTCAGGGGAGTACCACTGTTATTGTTATTAAACAAATCGGCCTTGCGTGCACGCTCGGTGTTTCTGGTTTAAATAAAACACGAGCTCTGCACTTGCTGCAAGCAGGGCCAGTGCTAGGGTTTTTTGCGCCCTAGGCGAGATCACCTTCTGGCGCGGCCCCCCCCCCCCCCGCCAATCATATTTCAAACACAGATGTATTATAGGAAGAATGAAAAACACAGAATTTGAAATCCGCCCCCCCGCCAGCGCTCATCGGGGCAGCAGCGTTGCCCCCTTTACCGGATGTAACTGGAAGTACTCAACACGCCTGTGTGCCTTGCACACGCACCCAACGCGCACAGATATGTTGAGTACCTCCAGTTCCATCTGGTAAAGGGGGCAACAGGGCGGCACGATGCCAGCCCAACGGACTTTTAGGAAATCGAGCGCGGGGAGGGGAGAGAGGTGCACCCTCCCCTGCCCTTAAAGTTACCCCAGGCCAGTTCCATGCACCTCCCTAATGTGGGGCCCATGGAGCAGACTTGCAGGAGCTAGGCAGCCAGGGGAGCCAATGGGATGAGAGGCAGTAGGGATGGGGGGGGGACCCTTCTGGGCAGTCTCTCCCCGCAGTGAGCCAGCTGGCTGGGTCCAGGGGGGCTGGGGGGAGGTGGTGGTGTCTTGCCATGGAGCTGGTGGCCCTTTGGCTACTGCCGGCCACCAGGCACTGCCAGGCTCTCCCAGGGCTGTGGCTGCTGGTTTCTGCAGCCCTCTTGCCTGATGTCTCTGTGCCACCCACAACCCTAACCCTACCCCCCCACCAGAGAGGGATCAGCGGCAGCCCGCTGAGTGTGCGGGGTCGGGGGGGGCAGCCTTCTTGCAGGCGGCGGCAGCAGCGGCCTCAGCCTCCTCCTTGCAGGCCTCTCCTCCGCGGCCGACCAAGCAGGCGCTGCTTTCCGCCCTCCTGCCGCTTGTGCCGGCGGCGGCGCCGTGCGCCCCGCGAGCTCCTCAGTGGGCAACTGCCAGGCTGCTGCTGGGCGGGTGCCACCACCGAGGCCCTCGACTCAGCCGCGGCAGGCTTCCCGTGCTGAGAGTCACTCAGCAGAGCCGGCCCGCTGCTGACGGCGGCTCCGGGGCGCCCAGTGGCCAGTAGGGGCTCCAGGGTGAAGGTGGTTGCCCTCCTCCTCCTCCTCCTGCAGCCACAACTGGCAGGCTGGGCAAAGCAGGGCACGGGGGCGGGCTGGGGAGCCCCGCCACGCCAGAGGCGCGGCTGGCTGGCTGGCCGGGGTTGCGGGGTGCCCAGCAGCAGCAGCAGGCCGCTGCCCGGCAGGTGCCCCCACTGGCTGGCCTTCGGTGGGAGCCTCCGCGCGGGGGGCTCCCTCTGGAGCAGGAGGCGAAGGCGGTCCTGGCAAGGCCTGGACTGCTCCGTCCAGCAGGCGCGGCGCGGCCAGAGAGAGCGAGCTGAATCCCACCCCGCCCCCGGAGGAGGCGGCGCCGCCTGCTTGCTGCTGCTGCTGCTGCCTCGGGGGCTGGTCAGGGCCTGCTGCTGCTGCCTGCCTGGCCCCAGCCACGCGTGGCGGGGGGAGCCCTGGGAGGGGGGCGGCGGCAGCCCCGGGTTGGGTCCCCCGCCTCGCCCCGCCGCCAGACAAAGGGCTGCTGCCTTGTCCTGCCTTCTTGGCCCCTCGCTCTCCCCCGCCAGGCAGGGGCCTGCAGGCTGACTGTTCGGGTTGGGGGGGCGGCAGGCTGGCCAGCGCAGCACCCCCTCCATTTTGGCGCCCTAGGCAACTGCCTAGTTCGCCTTAATGGACGCGCCGGCGCTGGCTGCAAGGATTTGCTTGTCTGGTCTGACAGTTCCCACGAACCCGTTTTCCGCCCTCCGCTTCTTTCCCTTCCCTGGGCCCCGATTGGCTGAAAAAACACTCGGCCAATAGGAAAAATGCACTCAGTGGTTGCTGAGCAAATCTCATAGGGGCAGGTTGAGAGATTCTGGGGGAAGGGAGTAAGAGTGAGAAGGGCTTCCCCTGCCCCCTCCCCCGCACCCCCCTCCTACCTTGAGGAATAAACAAAGGAAGGGAATGGATTGATCTGGGGGAGTTTGGAGAGGTGGGTGGTGGTAGTGTTAATGGTCTTCATCAGGAGGAGAATAAAATGAAATCATTAAGTGGAGTCAATTAGATGGTGTGAGCCCTCTGGCAAGGGACGGTGATCTCAGGTGTACAAGGCTTGGCACGCTGATAAGTAGTAGTGATGGTGGTCTGTGATGTTAAACCTCCCAACACCACCACTCTGTGCCTTTAGCAGCAGCCTGGCCACAGAAATGCAGAAGAGGCCTCACTCCCCTGCATGGATACAGCTGTGGGAATGCTTCCTCTGTTGAATTTCTGGCTGTCAGGCACCTGTTAAAGACAGATGGGTGAGAGTGACAAGAAAAGTAGTCTTTGCCCTATAGACCAAAATAGAGCCATGTAGCAGTTTCCTTGCACTATAATCTCAAAGGCAGCATATTATTAATTTTAAAGGGAAAGGCTAGTATTGAAGGATGTTTTGCATCTTCTCTCCCTCTTAGTCTTTCCAACTGCTGCACACTGAGTGCACTGGAAGCTGGTTTTCTCACCCCACCCCTGCACATAGTAGCAGTGCTCTTCTCCTCCCACCTGTCCATCCTGCTCCCAAAGCAGGGGGGCACTATTGCTGCCACTGCTGCCGCCCCCAAGTAGGGGTGGCGACCTGTGCTTGGTGGGCTGGCAGAGGTGACTAATTCTTTACCTGTGCCAATCCATAGCCTGAGACAGATACCTCATTTGCAGGCCAGCCGTGGTTGTGTGTTCTGTTAAGAAATACAAGGAAAAAACAAGAATTCAGGGATGGAGCAAAAAGGATTAAAGCTGTAATTCTTTACACTTGTCTCATTTGAAGTTAATGAAACTTCTGAGTAAGCATACATACAGTTGGTTTTTAAAGGCTATCTAGTGTGACTTTTTGTTTGTAGGAAACTGCCTGTTTCTCCAAATGTCTGCAGTGGATCTTAAGTTTGTGTTTAATTAATTGGCATACCCGAGAACCCCAAAGGTATCAACATAGCTCTTTGGCCACATGAGGTATTATCTCTGCTGCCACATACGTGTGATCACATCTGTGTACTCTTGGTTCGTTTGGAATAATTAATATTCCTCTGGTTCTGTGGTCTTAGTTAACAATGAGGTCCCCTCTGCATGTTCGGATGAAGATCCCTCTGTATGTTCCCCATTCAGATGAATAGCATCCCCTCTGCACAATAAAGGGACATGCCAGGAGGGCACTGGGGTGTCACTGCTCCTGACGCTTCCCCTTCCTAATCTCAGGAACGGGAACGGTATCGCCCAAATTAGTCCACTACAGATCACAATCCCCACTTAACTGTTATGATGTAGTGAACATTTGGAAATCCTCCATTACTGTGAACATAGAAAAAGGTTAACTACTGTGTGCTAAGTCCTCTTTAGTATGCACCCTGAAGCATTTGATTCGTAGGGATTTTCCCCCTCTATGTCCCACCTGTTGATTCCCTGCAGTTTGCAGAATATATGGCAAGGACAGGAAAGTGACAGACCATGTAACTGCTATGCTTATGTTTGTTAAATTTGGTCAAACTTGTCTCTGATATGAACATATAAACATTGTCCTGAATTTCCTGTTCCTCTTCAAACACATTTTTCTTTGCAGGTAAAATAGCTGCCTCATCATAATCATTTTAGCCAGTGTTGTGTAGAATGTTGGATCTACAGACATGCTTGATTTTTACTTAGAAGCAGCAACAAGGTTGTTTAACTCTTTCCCTCCATGCAGCTTTTCCATCTAATTTTTTTCCTCCCAAGTTACTATTAGCCTCATTAGGGAGAAAATATGTACCTGTATCTATTTTCAGAACAGAAAACAACTAAACAGCTCAGAACAGCTAAGAGCAGCTGAAGTGGGTAATTTTAGTGGGGGCATTAGCACAGGGGAAAGGGTTAAAAACAAACCCCAAACCTCCCAGAACATGCCTGCCCCAATCAAATGGAAACTTTCTGCTTAAAAAACAAAACAAAAAAAGGTTTGGAGATCTGATTATGGATCTCTTACATGCAATGTAGATTGTCCCTTAGGGGCTTTCGGGTCTGGTTGGATAACAGGCCATTGTGGCTGGGGATGATTTGGGGACCAAGTTTGAGAACCCTTGGTCTAGAACCGGGCTTCACAACTTTGGCCCTCCAGCAGTTTTTTGGACTGCGACGTCCATCATATCCAGCCACGGTGGCCAATAACCAGGAATTGTAGTCCAGCATCTGCAGGAGGGCCAAAGTTCTGCACCCCGGTCTAGAATGATCCAAGTTGAAATCTCACCGGTGTTCTCTCTAAGGCGTGCACATGTGCACATTCTCACACATTTTTTTAATGTCCGCTCAGTTAATTTTTAGATCCTGCTCAGGTTGAATTGGGAAGTTCCCACCCTGAATGCTCATGCGCACACACTTCCTTGATTCTGCCGCCCAGAACAAATCTAATTCTGTACACAGATGAAGAAAATTAGAGAGAACACTGAATCTCACCCAGCCATTAAGCTCACTAGATGAAATTTGACCAATCTTACATGAGCAATAACTCTTGAGATCTGATGAGAACCTGTCTCAAATTTCATCTCATGTGGCGGCTATATTAGCCTCTTTTAGGACAGGCCTTGACACATTTTCTTTGGATATAGAAGCCAACACAAAAATTTAGGAGCTAGACAATGGACACTTAACAAAATTACTGGATTTAGTGACATATTATGGAGGGGGACAAATGGGCTTCTCTTCTTTCCCTTTACAAGTGGTAACTTCGAGCAAAATCAGGGCGGCCTGCAGTGTTCCCTTTAACAGGGATTCCCAGATGTTGTTGACTACAACTCCCATGATCCCAAGCAAAAGCCATTGCTGCTGGGGATTCTGGGAGTTGTAGTCAACAACATCTGGAAATCCCTGTTAGAGAGAACACTGGCTGCCTGGAATACATATTTTATTAAATAATAAAATATGTAGGACAGGAAACAGAGAAGATCCTCATTTAGGCACCACAGTTAAATTTCCAGGCACCATAGGTCCTTGGTGCTTCGGGTTCGTCAAGCCCAGTTATAGGAGCAGACCCTTTTGGCTGCAGTCCTGATGCTCTGCTACTCTGTTCCACAACAATGTTGTTGCTGTTATCCGTCTGAAAACATTTATTTATTTTTATTTCAGGTTTGTTTGAAAGATTGGCTTGCTGCCCCTTTGCCCTATTTCACTTCTGAAGTGCTTGTAATGAGCCCCTGGTGGCGCAGTGGTAAAACTGCAGCTCTGTAACCAGAAGGTTGCAAGTTCAATCCTGACCAAGGGGCTCAAGGTTGACTCAGCCTTCCATCCTTCCGAGGTCGGTAAAATGAGTACCCAGAATGTTGGGGGGCAATATGCTAAATCATTGTAAACCGCTTAGAGAGCTTCCAGCTATAGAGCGGTATATAAATGTAAGTGCTATTGCTATTGTATTCTTCTGCTGTTTCACTGTTTTGTTTTCAATTTTTGGTGTTTTGTATTTTATTCGTGGCTTTGTCAGTTCCTTGTTTTAATTTATGAACCAATTGGGAATTTTTGGATGAACGGTAAATGAATACTATAGTTAAAAAAATAAACAAACCTCTCTTTCTGTCAACCTAACCTACCTCACTGGATTATGGTGAGGATAGAGTGAACATAAGAACAGCCCTGCTGGATTAGGCACAAGGCCCATCTAGTCCGGCATCCTGTTTCGCACAGTGGCCCACCAGATGCCTCTGGGAAGCCCACAGGTAAGAGGTATGTGCATGCCTCTTGTGAAGCTGGTGTTTTTTGCATCACTTGCAAAAAAATGTGCATCACTTTACACTTGCTTACATTGGCAAATGCAGTTCATTTTGTCGCCCAGTCCCCCAGATTGGAGAGATCTTTTAGGAGTTCCTCACAATCTGTTGTGTATTTCACTACCTTAAATAGTTTAGTGTCATCTGCAAATTTGGCCTCTTTGCTGATCACCCCAACTTCTAGATTGTTTATGAACAAGTTAAAGAGCACTGGTCCCAGTACCGATTCCTGGGGCATCCCACTTCCTACCTACCTCCATTGTGAAAACTGTCCATTTATTCCTACTCTCTGTTTCCTGTACTTCTTACCAATCCAACAGTGAGCCTGTCCCCTTATTCCATGACTGCTAAGTTTACTCAAGAGCCTTTGGTGGGGAACTTTATCAAAAGCTTTTTGGAAGTCCAAGTATACTATGTCAACCAGATCACCTTTATCCACATGCCTGTTGACGCTTTCAAAGAACTCCAAAAGGTTAGTGAGGCAAGACATTTCCTTGCAGAAGCCATGCTTGTTCTCCTTCAACAAGGCCTGTTATTCTATACTAGTATTTTTCAGCCCGTTATAATAACGGGCGCTAGGTTTTGGGGGGGTTTTTTGGTCTCTGCTGCCCTCCCCGGTCTGTGGTTCTCCTCCTCCCGCCGTCATTTGCCGTTTGGGCCCCCCGCCGTCATTTGCCATTTGGGCCCCCCGCCGTCATTTCCCCTCCCGCTGCCGCCAGCCTCCATGCTGCGGCCGGTCTCCCCGGCCGGGCAAGGGCCCCAAAGTCTCCCACCCGCCCGGCTTCGGCGGCGCCGCCAGGCCTTGGCGGTGGCTCCGCCACCACCTCGGCCGGCTTCCCCCGCCGCCTCTTGCCCCGCGGGGCTCGCCGCGTCCTCTGGCTCTTCCTCATCCCCGCTCCTCCTCCTCCTCCATCCCCGCTCCCCATGGCTCCAGCGCTTCTCCAGCTTTTTCGCGGCGGCCGCTTCTGGCCGCCCAACATGGCGGCCGGTGCCGGCGGTTGTGCCAAGGCTTTTATTAGAGAGGATGTTTAACAATTTAGTCCTTAAGTATGCTTTCCACCAATTTACCTGGCACTGAAGTTAGGCTGACCGGCTGGTAATTTCCCGGATCCCTTCGGATCCCTTCTTGAAAATTGGAGTCACATTGGCTACTTTCCAGACCTTTGGTACAGAGCCTGATTGTAGGGACAAGTTATATATTTTTGCTAGGAGATTGGCAATTTCACATTTGAGTCCGTTCAGAACTCTTGGAGAAGTTGGACCTGACCTCAGTCACTCATGCATTGGTAACATCCAGATTGGACTTCTGCAATGTGCTCTACATGGGGCTGCCCTTGAAGACTGTTTGGAAGCTTCAGGTGGTTCAGAATGCTGCTGAAAGGATGCTCGTGAGTGCAAGTCGCTTCATGAGTATTGCACCCATCCTGCGTCAGCTTCATTGGCTAGATTCCTGCTTCCGGGCTAGATTCGAGGTGCTGATATTGACCTTTAAAGCCCTAAAGGGCCCCTGGTGGCGCAGTGGTAAAAAACTGCCGCCCTGTAACCAGAAGGTTACAAATTCGATCCTGACCAGGGGCTCAAGGTTGACTCAGCCTTCCATCCTTCCGAGGTCGGTAAAATGAGTACCCAGAATGTTGGGGGCAATATGCTAAATCATTGTAAACCGCTTAGAGAGCTCCGGCTATAAAGCGGTATATAAATGTAAGTGCTACATGACTTGGGGCTGGGGTACCTTTTGGATTGCATCCCCATATATGAATCTGTCAGGGCCCTCCGTTCATCATCTCAGGCTCTGCTCCTGACCCCGCCACTAACAGAGATCCGGTTGTTGGGGACTAGAGATGGTTGTGGCCCCTTGGCTTTGGAACGCCCTCCCTGAAGAGCTTTGCCATGCTCCCTCCCTCAGTGTTTTTAAAAAACATCTTAAAATGCTCCTTTTTAAGGAGGCTTTTTAATGCTCCATTATTATTATTTTGTTATATCTGGGAAGTTCTTTAGCTTTTTAAAATTTTCAGTTTTAATTTGAACCTAATAATGATTGTGGCTTTTAATCTGACAACTTGTGGTTTGTTTTGTTTAATTTAGTTAATTTTATTACTTTTATTGTATCTTGTGTCTGTCTTATTGTTGTGAGCCGCCCCGAGCAGTAGTGCACTGGAGGGGCGGGATACAAATATTTTAAATAAATAACTGCCATCTGGCCCTGGTGATTTGTTAATTTTTATTTTTTCAAGACAGTTTAGAACATCTTCCTTTGTCACCTCAAATTCACCCAGTTCCTCAGCCGCTAAACCTGAAAAGCTCAATTCTAGAGAGGGCATATGGTCAGTATCCTCGGCCATGAAGACGGATGCAAAGAACTCATTCAGCTTCTCTGCAATCTCCTTATCCTTCTTAATAATCCCTTTCACACCTTCATCATCTAAGGGTCCAACTGCCTCCCAGGCAGGTTTTCTGCTTCTGATATATTTAAATAAGTTTTTGTTATTCCCTTTGACACTTCTAGCTATATGCTTCTCAAACCTTCTCTTTGCATCCCTTATAGTGTCTTTGCATTTCTTTTGCCAGAGTTTATGTTCCTTCCTGTTCTCTTCATTTGGGCAGGACTTCCATTTTCTGAAGGAAGTTGTCTTCCCTTTTATAGCTTCCCTGACTCTACTTGTTAGCTATGCTGGCATCCTCCTGAACTTGGTGGTACCTTTCCTCCTTCTTGGTATACATTCCAACTGTGTTTCTAGTACTGTGGTTTTAAATAGGTTCCATGCTTTCTTGAGTGATTTGACCCTCCTGATTTTCTCTTTCAACTTCCTTCTTATCAGTCCCCTCATTTTTGAGAAGTTTCCTCTTCTGAAGTCCAACGCATCTGTGTTGGACTTCCTTGACAATTCTCCACTTGCATATATGCTGAATTGGATCACACTATGGTCATTGCCACCCAATAGTTCTGCAACTCTGACCTCTCACACCAGGTCCTGGCCACCATACAAGATTAAATCCAAAGTCTCCATCTCTCTGGTTGGTTCAGCGACTAACTGTTCTAAGACACAGTCATTTAGCACATCTAGAAATTTGGACTCTCTCTCATTACCTGAATGTGAATTTACCCAGTCTATGTGTGGGTAGTTGAAATCACCCATTATTACTGCCCTATCTCTCGTTGACAGCTCTCTTATTTGTTTATCCAACTCCAGGTCACTCTTAGCGTTTTGATCCGGAGGACGATAGCACGTCCCTAGTAACACATTTCCTTTCAGTCCTCATAATGTTACCCATAATGATTCTGTGGAGGACTCTGGTCCACCTACGTTTTCTAGCTTATTGGAATCTATCCCTTCTTTGATATACAGTGCCACTCTCCCCTCCCTGTCCCTTCTATAGAGTTTATATCCAGGAATAATTGTGTCCCACTGGTTCTCACAATTCCACCAGGTTTCTGTTACGCCCACTATATCTATGTTTTCATTAGCAACCAAGTACTCCAGCTCACTCATCTTGGCTTGGAGGCTTCTGGCATTGGTATACACCGGGTCCCTCACCTGGTGTTGGCGTGTGCTATCCCGCTTACCATCACTTGGCCTAATTGGCAAGCTGTCCTGTGTTTCCTTTTGCTCAATTCCTGGCTCTACTCTGTTCCCTTCTGGTTTATCCAAAACATGTTCACCCTCACACCTTAGGGGATTTTGCTGGCCGAAGCAGATGCCACCCTGTTCCTGCCGGCAATCCCCCAGGCGTCATTTTAAAAACTGCTGTGTGACCTCCTTGATTTTTAGTGCCAGCAGTCTAGTTCCGTTTTGGTTCAAGTGGAGCCCATCCCTTCTGTACAGGCTTCGCTTCCCCCAAAATGTATCCCAGTGCCTAATGAATCTAAACCCCTCCTCCCGGAACCACCGTCTCATCCATGCATTGAGACCTCTCAGCTCTGCCCGTCTCACTGTCCCTGCATGTGGAACAGGTAGCACTTCAGAGAATGCTACTCTGGGGGTCATGGGTGGGTGAAACAATGTGTGCTGCTCTGAGCTCCTTGGAGGACAGGTTTTTGTTTTTGTTTTTAATATGGTGAAAGACACTGTAAGAGAATACTAAGCACCAGCCACTTGTGTGCATATCCATAGCAACTCCTTCCTGGTATCACTACAAGTGGAATACTGGAAAGTGTTGAACCAAGTAGTCTCTTCAAAATAAGGCAGATGGAGAGTAGGATTGGCTTTTAGGATAGCAATTAGGGTAGGATAATGTTAAAATGTGTTGTTTTTCAATTTTCATATGTTTTGGGAAGGGGTTGATACAGATGGAGGAACATATATAATTGGGGGATTTTAAAAGTATTTGTGCATTTTGCTTAATATTATGATACTTTAATTGCATGTATTTTCTAGAGGTTAAAGATATGTTTCCTGATTGAAAAATCAATAGTACGTTTATTAGCTGGCAGAATGGAAAACATTCACAATGTCTGTATAGACTTGTTAAGCTGGAGCAATGAAAAGAACAAATATTTTTGTAGCACCTTAAGGACAAACACATTTATTGAGACATAATTTTTTGTGTGGGCTAGAGCCCTCTTTGTCAAATGCATAAAGTCGTCAGATACACAAGTAGGAAGGTATATCTTGAATATAGGAATAAGGAGAGAAAAATGTTGCTTCACAAATTGAGGTCAAGCAATACAGGAGGAGGTAGTTGTAGTGTCAGTGCACTATGTAGAGCACAAGGGAATAGGGATGTGCATGGAACCGTTTGGTGCTCCATTCTAGGAGCACCGAACCGGTTCAGTGGACCAGCATTTGAGCCAGTTTGAAGGCGGGCGGGGGGTAACTTTAAGGCTGGGGGAGGGTGCTTTTACCATTCTTGCCACATTTCCCCCACCGGTGCTATGTAGTCAAATGGTCTGGTGGGGCGGAAGCATACCTCCCTACCGCCCGTTGCTTCCTTGGACTGGAAGTGACCAGAAGTTCTTGGTGCGCATGTGCCCTGGGAACTTCCGGTGCTAGAAAGCAACAGAGCGGCAGGGAGGTACTCTGCAGCCCCACCGGACCGTTTGATTGCACAGTGCCGGCAGGGGAAACTCATCAGGAATGGTAAAAGCACCCTCCCCAGTCCTTAAAGTTATCCCCTCTCCCCACCTTTGAATGGGCAGGCACCGGTTCCGTGCACATCCCTACAGGGGAATACCTAGTTCAGTCGGTGTGGTTGTGAACTACTCCTAACTTTATTCACTTGTGATGAACAGGCATAGCAAAATTATTAATAGTGTAAATAAATTCATAAAAAGGAGCAATTTGTTTAGTGAGCTAGGTGCTTCCAGGATTTGTTGATACCTGATTCCACAGTGTTAGATATGCTAATGAACTTTATAGTCTGCCACTGAAGTCTGCCACTGAAACCTTTCTGTTGAAGTATGGTAACTTTAAGGTCTGCTGTAAATTGTCTAGGAAGATCAAAATGTTCTGCCATAAGTTCTGAGTGTTATATTTTGTATATCTAATTTTTGGCCTATGTACATGGCAGAAGTGCACATATTTAACACATGGAAGCTGCCTTAAACCAGTGGTGCAGCTAGCTTGGTACTATCTACACTGACTGGCAGTGGCCCTCCAGAGCTTGATAATTCATTCCTAGGACTACCAGAAGATCCCAGGGATTGAATTTAGGACCTTCTGCATGCAGAGTAGATTTCTTCCAGTAGACCTCTTCTTCCAGTCCGCCTTCATTGAATAAACCCATCATGGTATGTCTGATGTTGTATGGTACTGTGATTTGCTTGAGTAGATGGGGAACAGAGTTGGCACTAGGTTTTGTTTCAGGGGTTTGTTCCTGACTCTGCATCTCTGTTTGCCTATTCTTGTTGAGTATCTGCCTGAGATTTTGGGGACTGGGGCACTATCTGTAAGGGAAGGCAGGCCTTCCCCCCCAAGACTGCTAAATCTTGGCATTCTCTAACTCTAGATTTCTTGTGGGAGTTAGACTGGATAGCCTACAAGGCTTCCTGGAACTCTATTATTCTGTAGTTGGGAAGGGTTATGTTTCAACAGAGGCTGTAGAACCTTGATGATTCACTGGAGAAGTTTTAGTTAAGAATTGTGCTGACAAGCATTCTGTGCTTTGTTGCTTTCTTTGCTGGACCTGGCCTATTGTGACTACTGGCTTCTTCTCTGGCTTGTGGATTGCTTCCCTGATGAGTATTGTAGTTTTAAGAATGCCTGATGTAAATCCTGCAGATTTTTGTCTCTAGTTGAAGAATTGAATTGTTGAATTGAAATAAATGCATGTGTTTGTTGTATTTATAATATCCTGCCTTTCCATTTTATATTGAAATGCTCAAAGTGACTAATATAAACTAAACATAAAAGTACAATAAAATGTGCACATCACATCAAACTCTGCACATCACATTAAAACAAAAATTAAAATGGCAGCAATAAAGACAGTAGATTAAAAATCCAATACAGAGCTTGGTTGAAGATAGTGAACTATGATATGTGCTCTGGGTGGTAGCTGGAAGTGTGTAGGTATGTATGGTACTGTGGTGTTCAGAAAGTGAATATGCTGCATAGATTGTACCATGTTAGATTAGTGGTGGAGTGAAAAATCACTGAAGTATTGGTATAATTTCTTAATAATTGCCTTCTTATGGGCCCTGGTGATTATAATATATCTCTCAAGTAGGGCTGGACTGAAGTTTTGTAAGTTCCAAAAAGGGAAGGGGGGTTAGAGATGAAGAGACGTGAATTCGCTTGCCTTCTTTAGAAACTGGGGTGGGGGCATGATTTTCAGAGGGGGGAAATGCAACAGAAGTATTCCTAGCTCAGATTGGCTAGAAGCCACCATTTTGTTTTCCCCTGAATTTCCAGGAGCATTTTGGGGTGAAACAGTTCCGCTCTCATGAGTTGCCTCTGAAATTGCTCACCCACCCCAATAGTCTTTGAAATAGCGTGTAGTCCCCTTAAGTGGCACAGCAGTGAAATGCTTTACTAACAAAGCAGAAGGTTGGTGGTTCGAATCCCCGCTAGTATGTTTCCCAAACTATGGGAATATATATAGGGCAGCAGCGATATAGGAAAGATGATGATGATGATATGATTTCTATACCACCCTTCCAAAAATGGCTCAGGGCGGTTTACACAGAGAAATTACAAATAAATAAATAAATAAATTAATTAATAAGATGCTGAAAGGCATCATCTCATACTGTGCAGGTGATGGCAATGGTAAACCCCTTCTGTATTCATATGATACTGTAGCAGGGGATAGTCAATATTGCACAAATTGATGGGGAAAGAATGTATTAAAATTATTTATAAAGAATTAGTAGGCTTTTTTGGGTTGTAAATTAACTCACACTTGAGGAATATTGAGACAGTTTTTAGTATCCTCAAAAACTCACATCTATTGAAGTTTTGCTAACCTGCAAATGTATTTAAATTGAGTAAAGCCAGATTGTTGATAACATAAAAATTCAGCTGGTTGACAGTCCTTGTTTTAAATTATGACGATAGAACGTAAGAGATTAAACATTCCACAAATGTTTTGAGAAGTGGAACTTGTTCCTAATTATTGTGTACCCCCATTCGCAGAACTGAAGCTATGTGAAATTTTACAGTTCTGTCTTCAATATATATCATTGCCAATATGCCTGGGTTTGAGAATGAAAATATTATATGTGGATCTGGCTGAGAAATTGCCAGTAATGGTAGAAATCCTGATGGCTTTATGATAGATGCAGCTGTCCATTAGGAAATGGCTTGAAACCACCAAGTCTCCTTTGAAAGTTCTTGAAGCTTTTTAAATCAAATTAATCTCGAAGCTTCTTGGGACAATTCGGCATAGGCAGAACTTTTCCGTCTATAGCTTCTGATGAAATGAAACTGATGTTGATATTTAAAGTGTCAGACAAAGTACAATTTTGTGAAAGGTACAGGACACCGACGACGACACACGTTACCATTACCAGGAAAGAGCCTCTCACAAAGAAAAAGGAAACATAACTAAGATAAGCAGAATGAAATGTATATTTGCTGTGTTGAACATTAACCCCGATCCAGACATAACTATCTTAAAAATTTAGTACTGTGCAATATATAACTGGGATTAAACAGTTTGTAAAAAATTTCATTCTGGAGTAGTGTAGAATAATCTCATGTGGATTGCAGAAAGAATCTTAAATGCTTTTTCTAGAAATAAACCTTGCAGCAGCAAGTCTTCATTTTATGGATTTGTTGTACAGAAAAAAGGAAAGATTGTGCCGTCAAGTTAGTGTCTACTGGTGACCACAGAGCCATGTGGTTTTCTTGGTAGAGCACAGGAGTGGTTTACCATTGCCATTCTCCTGCACAATATGAGATGATGCCTTTGCCTTTGTCAGTGAAATGAGCATCTACCTCCAACATCTTTCTGTATCGCTGCTGCTCGATATAGGTGACTCCAAACATATATTTACTAGGCACAGTCTGGGAAGCACACCGGAGGGGATTCGAAATAACAGCCTCTTGCTCCCTAGGCAAGCTGCTTCCCTGCTTCACCACCATTGCACAGGCCTATGCTAAAATTATAATATGAGATCTGAAACAAATTGTTGCAGTGTATTGCCAGCCCCTAAAAGGAACACCCCTGTATTTCTGTGTACCTAGGGAGTCCCTTGAGTATCTACAAGCAACTAAGGTAAAGTGTGTCGTCAAGTTGATTTCGACTCCTGGAGACCATAGAGCCCTGTAGTTTTCTTTTGGTAGAATACAGGAGAGGTTTACCATTGCCATCTCCCGAGCAGTATGAGATGATGCCTTTCAGCATCTCCCTATACCAATGCTGCCCGATATAGGTGTTTCCCATAGTCTGGGAAACATACCAGCAGGGATTCGAACCGGCAACCTTCTGCTTTGTCAGTAAAGCATTTCCCCACTGTGCCACTTAAGGTGACTATGACTACAGCACCTTATATTTGAATGGCCTCCTATTGCTTCAAAACTGATAGGTTCAACTGTCCAGGTTTTCTTTTGGAAGGGTTTGCTGAGTTCAGTATTGATTTTGAATTACCAGTAAGTGGTGCAAAACTAAAGTATCTCCACTAAGAAAGCCAGAGCCTTTTAATCAGGCATCTGTATGGTTATGGGGAGAATTCACCAATTATACAGTGCTTATTGACATGAGTAGGAATTGCACAGGAGCAATTCATTGTGAATTGTACTCTGTCTGTTAATTCTGTCACCGTTTTATCTGTAACTTCCCAAAAAGGGAAGGCATTTGAAAGGTGCTATGTGTGCAGCGGAGAAGTAACTTGCCTAAGGAGCAAGAGGTTGCTGGTTCGAATCCCCACTGGTGTGTTAGACTATGCAAAATACCTATATCGGGCAGCAGTGATATAGGAAGATGCTGAAAGGCATCATCTCATACTGCATGGGAGATGGCAATGGTAAACTCCTCCTGTATGCCACCAAAGAAAGACACATGGCTCTGTGGTCGCCAGAAATCGACTCCGACTCGATGGCACAACTTTACTTTACATTATGATTTGCTGAGGACACCTTGGTACAGCACTGTTTGCTGAGGATAACCGATATTACCTTAAGAAACAAAAAACATTGGAATAGTATTGATATTTTTATAAAGACATGTAACTATTTCCAAATTAACTGTAAGTAATGGAAGCATGTCCTAGTGAATTTGATCATCTTGCAGCTACAAGATATTTTCAAATGATTTTAATGTACAAAGCCAAGCCTTTATCATTTCTTGTCCATACTATTAAATATAAATATTAAAATATTTAATGCTACCTCTATTTACCCAGAAAATAATGGATTGAATGCCTGATCCTCAAAAAAGCGGCTGTTGAGATACATTGAGAGTGCTTATGAATAGTGCAGGAATTGATACATAGACACTGGAGTCCCAATGTACTCCACTCCCTGACTGAGCAAAGAGGCACCTTTTAAAAGTGGTGATTCTCTTTATTTAGCAGGGAACGGGCAACTGGCCCTATCCAATCCCAGCACAGCATCCCTCCGGTGGCTGTTGCTGGTGTCTGTCTTACGTTTCTTTTTAGATTGTGAGCCCTTTGGGGACAGGGAGCCATTTAGTTAGTCAGTTAATTAATTTCTGTGTGTAAACCACTTTGGAAACTTTGGTTGAAAAGTGGTATATAAATATTGGTTGTATTTGTAATGCATCCGTCAAAATCTTCAGATCTATCTGGGTGAGTTTCCTCAATAGCCGTACAGAGCTGAAGTCCCACTACCTGCACCAAAGTAAATATGCACGGGTGTCCAGTGGAAATGACCACAGTATCAGGTATAGCCCTCTTTTCCCAGTTCAGTGTAAATGCTATGTCTGTTTATCCTGAAGGCTTGTAATCAATCTTGTAATCTCTGCAGTGGGCAAAATAATGTCAGTTGTTACATTTTTGTCAAACTTTTGGACTTCCTTTTACTAATGACTGGAACATAAGGGCAGGAGTCTGTTTATTGAGGGTATGTTAGCCACCTAATGGCACAGAGGGGAAGCAATCTGCCTAGAGAGCAGGAGGCTGTTGGTTTGAATCCCCGCTGGTGTGTTTCCCAGAATATGGGAAACTCCTATATTGGGCAGCAGCAATATAGGAAGGTGCTGAAAGGCATCATCTCATACTGTGTGGGAGAAGGCAACGGTAAACCACTCCTGTATTCTACCAAGAAAACCACATGATTCTGTGGTCGCCAGGAGTCGACACCGACTCGGCGGCACAATCTTCCCTTTGCCCTTTCCCCTGGATAATTCATTTTGTTCCATTAAGAATTTTTCTATAAAAAAGTAACAGAGTACTAATGTTATACATATGAAGTCTGCCTACAGGGATCTGAACAGGAATGGCACAGTCCAACTTTAGGGTTGTTAGGTGAAGCTTGTCCTTTCTGAAACATTATAGCTATCTGCAGATTTGAGAAGAATGGTGTAATATCAGACAGACCATCTGGAGCCACATTTCAAGCACAGAATGTTTAGTTCACTTGCTGGTCTGATATGTTAGGATGCCACCTCCCCTGTACACTGTAGAATTTCATATTCATATCCAGTTCTTCCTCCGGGGAACTCAGGGCAGTGTACATGGTTTATCCCATTTTATGTGTGTGTGTTTTTGGTTAGATTAAGAAATGAAGACTTGGCCAAGGCCTCTCTGTGAACTCCATGGCTGATAGGAAATTTGAACTCAAGTCTTCCGGTCCAGTACATAATCTGATATATTATTCTACCTCTCAAAATGTTAAGAAGTACATTCTCCCCCCACCCTCCCAGCCTTTTCCAATAGGCTTGCTTGGCAAACAACTTGTGGCTTTCCAGATCTGCACAGTCTCCAAAGCTGTATATAATGTGTTTGCCACTGCTTCATCACCATATGTTCAGTGACTTACATACAATTCAGTGCCCCGCCGATCCAAGAGGGAAGGACGTGCAGCTGTTCTGTGCCTCTCCAAATCGATGAGGCTCCCATTCCATACCTGCTTTCCATGTTATTATTCCTGCTAATAACAATTGTGTCATCGCTGAAGCGATGAGCCTCCAACTGGGAGTAATGGGAGGCTCATTGCTTTAGTAATGACACCATTGTTAGTAATGATGGAGCCTCTATGAGCTTGTTAGCAGTGTGGACACAATTTGGAGAGGCATGAAACGTGCACACCCACCCACTCTTGGATTGGTGGGGTGTGGCACTGTGTGTATAAGAACTGATGATTAAACATTCCAAAAGCAGGATTATAGATGTCAGTTATAATAACTCTGTCTTCTTAAAATAGCCTGGTTTAAAATGAAATCTGGATGCAGACATAACCCTGTAAAATTGAATGTATGAAACATTGCTTTCCTTTTAAAAGAAAGAACTATAAGGAAAACTGCTCTAGGATATTTTGTTTAAAGGCAAAAGTTTAATAGAAATACTTTTTTATATTTAAAATATAAAAGCAAAAACATAAATATTCATCGCAAATCTTTATCGTCAGCCATCATCATACAGTATGCTAATTCATATACTTAGATTATGGTTTGATATTAGGGACCAGACAGGGATGGCAAGTCAGCACAGGGGGCGTCCACTAATCCATCTGGGTTACTGTTTAGTCCTGTTTTATGCTGAGTAACTACTGGCTGCTCTGTGTATGTGCAACTCTGTAAAACTGGCTGCTCTGTGTATGACTCTGCCAGTGAAAGAACATGGACTTTTCCCTTCCATCTCATGGTGAACTCTGATCTGCTTAGCAATTATTTTGTGTGTGTTGGGGATAGAAGAGCGGGACATTTATGACAAAGAAGAAGTGGCAGATGGAAACAAAAGGGACACTGGAGAAAAAGTACTTCCAGTGTTGATACCAAGTAGCATCTGTTTACAAAAACTAATCATGACTGCAGGTAAAAGAGACCATGTTAGGGGATATTTTGAGAAATCACTTCAGAAAGGGATAAAAAGGGGAAATGTGGCAAATGTAAACACTGGTTGACACCCAGACAAAGTTACTCAGTAATACCACTCAGGACTTACTCTAAGGACTACCATATTTCAGCGGGACTTCATCTAGCAAATTTCCTCAGGCTATCAACAATAATATGCAAGGCCTGGATGTTGGAATGAAACAAAATTTAAATCAAATCACTGGGTTATATCCTAACAAAGTATTCTGCAAACATGGGACAGTTCAGTTTGTAAAAGAAGGGACGATGTTCACTGGTCCCTCTCCTCTCAGTAGCCCCAGTTTCACATGCCATTTTGCTCCAAAGGATGCCTTAACCCTCAGAAGCAGATTTTCTGACCCCTGCTAACAAGGTGGGGGCATCTTTTAAAGTTGTGGATCTCTTCTTTAGCAGAGAGATAACAAGAATCCCTATTCAACTCAGTGAAGCATCCCTCCCAGTATCTGTTGACATCTCCCTTGTGTGTTTTTTTAAACTGTGAACTGATGATCTGTCTAATTTTTTTCATCTGTGTGCAGAATGCATTTTGTTGTGGGTGGAAATATCAAGCCAATGTGTGCGCACAAACATTCAGAGTGGGATCTTCCTGGTTAAACCTGAGTGGGATCTAAAATTACCTGAGTGGATATTTAAAAAAAAAACCAACAGGTGAGCATGTGCAAGCCTTAGAAGGAACACTGCTGTGAACCCCTTTGATACAGGAAACCATGGTCTAATTCCTTTTGCTATGCAAACTGCTTTGTGAGGTTTTTTTGTTGTTGAAAAATGATATATAAATATATAGGCATTTAGATTCATCCTTGTGAAAATGGAATACATTATGTTCACACAAGGGCGGAGGGGTAATTTTTATCAATTCCCATTTCTTCTTCAGCTTCCTGTGCATCCCTGTTCTTGTGGGTCTGCAGCCCTCAAGGACATATTTTTGAGAAGCATAGGGCTGCAGAGGGAAGAGACTCAGCAAAAATTATCCCTCTCCCGTTTTGTGAGTGGAGCATCTTTTATTCATGCAAGCATTATTCTGGAAGTTGGCCATTCTTAATCATTATTTTGGAGTAGGCACAGGGAAGGAGAAAAAAGTAATAATCACCCCTTCTTTGCACCAATGGAACCATTCTTTCGTATCAATGGTTTCCATTCATGAATAACTTGAGATACATCCCGGTGAAATGTGTTTATGCCTATAGCAACCAATTAGTATGTGCTTTTATTTAGGAAGTATCTAAATGACCCCCCCCTTTTAAGTCAGACATTTTCCTTGGATTTAAATTGTCTTGATTTAAATCAATCCACCCTGAATATTTTTAATATATTTTCAAAGCCCTGTTTAATCTAGGCATTGATTTGTATGAAGTCGCTTGTAAATCTCATCAACATACCAAATGCCATTTAGTGGCAGTTCACTAGTTGAAATCATTATGATTATATGTGCCTGCTTTAGCAAGCTAACCAAAGAGTAGCTCTTTGTAAAAGGAGCTTACCGGTCCTTTATACTGTATGCCATCATTTATGAAAGCAATATTATATAGTTTGTTTTGCCAATAACATTTATAGGAAAAGCTAATAACTAAGATGTGACTTGCTCTTCAAGCTACATTGAACTAAGCAGGCAAATGGACTGTGACTGTGGAAAAAGATCTTAATCACAAGAAGCTTGAAAAAGTTGCAGTGTGCTAAAAACCATATATTGCAATACCTGCATTCAGCAAGAATATTGTAGTTTAAATAATTCTAGCCACGTATCTTTGATTAACCCAGATTCATTTTAATAATATTGTATAAATAAGTCTTTAGCTGATAGAAGGAAGTTCCTAAAATACAGAGCATTTATGGCTCACATGATCCCCTCCTCCAAATTAAAGTGCCTTTAGGACACTTTGCATACGGCTTGCATGGGCCAGTCACTTGAATACCTTCACTGCTGGTGCTGGCTGCACTAGCACAATGAATGGACCCCTATTCTTTACATAGGGGCTGCAGTGCAACATTGCACAGGCCTACTTTAGCAAAATTAAGGAGTGTTTGAGTATTACAGATTATGGTGGAGTAGCACTGTATGTTAAAGAAGGGATAAAATCCAACAAGATAGAAAATGTAGGAGGACTGGAGTCTTTCACAGAAACATTATGGATGACAATAAGAGGACTGAAAGGAAATGTTTTACTTAGGGATGTGCTATCGCACTCCGGATCAAAATGCTGAAGTGATCTGGAGTTGGAGAAGCAAATCAGAGAGGCTTTGGAGAGACAGAGCTCTAATAATGGTTACTTCAACTACCTTTACATAGACTGGGCAAACTTACATGAGGATATTGACAGAAAAGCCAAATTTCTAGACATGCTAAATGACTCTGCCTTAGAACAGTTGGTCGTGGAACCAACCAGAGAGAAGGCAGTCTTGGACTTAATCCTGAGTGGTGCTCAGGACCTGGTACTAGGTGTCAGAGTTGTAGAGCCATTGGGGGACAGTGACCATAGTGTGATTGAATTCAGCTTATATGCGAGTGGAGCATTGCCAGGGAAGTTCCAACACAGATGTGTTGGACATGAGAAGAGGAAACTTTCCAAAAATGAGGGGACTTGTAAAAAGGAAGCTGAAAGGGAAACTCCGGAGGGTCAAATCACTCCAGAACGCATGGAACTTTTCCAAAACCACAATAATAGAAGCTCAGCTGGAATGTATAGTATACCAAGAAGGAGGAAAGGTACCACCAAGTTCAGGATGATGCCAGTGTGGCTAACAAGCAGAGACAGGTAAGTTATAAAAGGGAAGAAGACGTGCTTCAGCAAATAGAAGTCCTGCCCAAATGAAAAGAATAGGAAGGACATAAACTCTGGCAAAAGAAATGCAAAATGACAAAGAGAGTTTGAGGAGCATATCGCTAGAAGTGGCAAGGGAAATAACAATAACATCTTTAAATACATAAGAAACAGAAAACCTGCCAGGGACTAGGGGTGTGCATGAGTGGTTCATCCCAAACCAGTTTGCCTTGAACCGTGGCCAGTTTGAACGTTTGATCATAAATTGTACTGCCCCTAATCAGGCTTTGTATTAGATGACTGGAAAGTAGCTAATGTTACTCGGGGGAATCTGGGAAACCACAGGCCAGTTAGCTTATCTTCACAATGGAGGGAAGTAAGAAGTGGTGTTCCCCAGAGCTCTGTATTGAGACCAGTGCTCTTTAAATTATTCATAAATGAACCAGAAGTTGGGGTAACCAGCAAACTGGCCAGATGTGCAGATGGCACTAAACTATTTAGGACAGTGAAATCCACAACAGATAATGAGGAGCTCCAAAAGGATCTTTCCAAACTGGGTGAGTGGGTGTCAAAATGGCAAATGTGGTTCAGTGTAAGCAAGTATAAAGTGATGCATATTGGGGTAAAAAATCCCAACTTCACATGTACACTGATGAGGTCTGGGCTGTCAGAACTGACTAGGAGAAAGATTGGGGACATGGTGGATAGCTTGTTGAAAGTGTCGACTCAGTGCGTGGCAGCTGTGAAAAAGGCCGATTCCATGCTAGTGGTTTTTAGGAAGGGAGCTGAAAATAAATATGTTAATATTATAATGTAAATTGTATAATTATACAAATCTATGGTGTGGCCGTATTTGGAGTACTATGTACTATTCTGGTCACCATATCTTAAGAAGGGTATTGTAGAACTGGAAAAGGTGTGGAAGAAGGCAACTAAGTTGGTAAGGGGCTAGAGCACCTTCCTTATGAAGCAAGCCTAAACATCTGGGGCTTTTTAGTTTGGAAAAGAGGCAACTGTGGGGAGATATGATAAAGGTGTATACAGTTATGCATGGAGTGGAGAGAGCTGATAGAGAGAAATGTTTCTCCCTCTATCACAACATTAGAACCAGGGGTCACCCCATGAAATTTAAGGCTGGGAAATTTAAGACCAACAAGAGGAAGTACTTTTTCACACAGCGCTTAGTTAAGCTATGGAATTCTTTGCCATGGGATGTGGTCAGTGCCCTCTAAGAGAGATTCCCAGATACCATTGACTACAACTCCCAACATCCCAAGCTGCAATAGCCTTTGCTTGGGGATTATGGGAGTTGTAGTCAACCACATCTGGGAATCCCTGTTAGAGGGAACACTGGATGTGGTGGTATCAACTAGCTTGGATATCTTTAAAAGGGGCTTTGTTGAAGATGAAGATGGATGTTGATTGATTGAGGGTCCATGTGATTCAGTAGTGAAGGTAGGCTGTTGTTCTCAAAAGGATCACATGCATACTCCCTCTGAAGTGCAAAATTTACAGTTTGGGAATAGTTCTGTATTTGGTTTTGTTTTCAAATGTGCTTCTTGTGGATATGACTAGAAGTCTCATCCTATTTTTACTCACTTTTAGAGAACTGATATACATAATATCTTTATGTTTTATAACATTGCTTGTGATGGTCGTTCCACATCCTGTTCTTTTGCTTGTATATGTTTTCTTTAGTTTCCTTTGCACACAGCTTTTTTCAGTTCACATATAATGTTTTTGATAGTCATACCCACCCTACTAATTATTATCTGAAATAATTCAACCTGAAACAACCTTGATGTCAAAATACAGATAGATACCTTCAGATTTAAAAGGCCAAGAGCATGGGGCACTAGAGATTAAATTCTGTCCATATGTGACTATTGGATTTTGATCACTAGATTAAAAAAAAACACTATTATACTCTTGCTTCCATATCGGCAGACTTCAATATAAAAGTTGTAATTTTGCATTACAGTTCAGGGACAACTATTTATGGTGTCTGCATGCAGAAACAGATCTTTTAACTTTGTAGGGTTATGGGATTCAGCATATCATGGCAAAAATTTTATTAATGTGACAGCTTTTTGGACAATCATATTCTGTGCTAAATTACAATGGCACTATAAATTGCTGAATACACTGTCTGCTGCATATGACCTCACCATGAAAAATTTGATGCATTAGAGTAGGAAAGGTTGGAATATATCAACCTTAGATGACAAGGGACTTTGAATGTTGACCTAATACAGGTGACCTTTGTGTGCAATAAAAGTGAGTTTAATCTCCAGGTCAAGGTTGGGGTGAAAGGCAGGGCAAAAGAGGGAAGGTTTTAGTAGGTCTGGCTGGGACCTACCTAGTAAGTAAGTGAAGAATAGAAACATTAAGTTACTGAGTGCTCTTTGCTAACCATTTGTGTCTGGAATGAGCTCATGTGCTGCTGTATATTTTGGTGCATCTTAATGACTGATAATAGAGTAATATTCAAATCTGTTTTGTGTTGGTAAATGTTTAAGGACATAAGACCAGCCCTGCTGGATCAGGCCTAAGGCCTATCTTTTCCAGCTCACACAGTTGCCCACCAGGTATCTAGCAAAGTGTGTGTTCTATATACAAGCTTAAAATGAAGAGAAATATTAAGTAGTGGTACAACTCTCTCTCCTTTGGCAAGGTTGTTTGTCTGAAAAGTAACCCTACCTTTTCGAACTTGTAGACATGTCTTACATGATACATACTTTCCCACAAAAATAAATTAGAAGACCTGCATTGATTTATTAGATGTGGTATGAGTAATATAGCAATAAGTTCTAAGACATCTATTTTGCTTATTTTTAACCATAAAATTGATATTTCTTAAATATTATTTATTTTATTTAATTCAAAATATACACCAAAATAAATATTATTTATTTTATTTATTTAATTTTATTTAATTAATATTTATATCCCACCCCTCAAGTACACTATATGGCTTGAGCCGGCTCACATTAATAAAAAGATGCAATGTAAAATAAGACTAATAAAGTTAAACAAATGTAAGTTAAAGAAGTTAAAAACCAGGCTAAATCCGCATTTAAAATTACAGTTTTTTACAAGTTCAAAATTAAAAGTTATTTTAAAAGCTAAGAACTAGAAAAACGAAATAACCTACCAGAAGTTATATAGCCACTATGATTTTTTTAAAGGAAGCCAACTCCTTGGCTGCACAATAAGGGCTTCATGTTTTGTTAGATAAAATGCTGTTTAAATATTTAGTATAACGAAAGAATACTTGTGATTTCTTCTTTAACTAAATCTACTTTCAAAGTGGCTAGCACTTCAGTATTCCTATTTTAACAACCATTGGTTTTAAGTGGAACAGTGACTTCTTTACATAGAAAGCCAAGGTCTGTCTCTCTCTTTCTTTCTTTCTTTCTTTCTTTCTTTCTTTCTTTCTTTCTTTCTTTCTTTCTTTCTTTCTTTCCAGTCAACGGGAAAGTTAGAGACTTTAATGGAAAGAACCTCTACTCCTTTAATAGAGCCTGCAAAATATATTCTCCAGGACTGATCAGCTCTGAAAGCTCTAGAGGTTTGATGATTGGAATGGCAGGAAATCACGCTTTCAGGACATAACGAATTGACTGGACCATCCATCATTTGTTAGCATGCGCTGAAACGCTGGGTTTGTGTGCAGAGGCCTGTGATTTAGTAAATACTTGGGAGATGAATAGAGCTTACACACAAGGGAAGATATTGCTGTCCTTCAGCAGCCTTAGACACAGATTCCTGCTGAGAAGGCCGTCTGACGGCAGCTCATCAGTAACTGGCCTGTCACACTCTCTGATGCCCACCAACCATCCCCAGTATATTAAATGCATTTTTAATATCTGCTTCAGTAGATTTAATGAAGAAAATTTCGTTTCCATACTCTGATCACTGCTTCCTCAAGTGTTTTAAAGCATTGACTATAGCACTTCCAAGAAAGAGAGCTGGGCTGTCTAAGAGTTGATTGAAAGGTAAACATAAATGCAATCACATATAAACAAAAATGCTTTTTGTTGGATTACCTTGTTATCTTGTTAAACAATGATGACTAAAAAAAGGTGTGTGTGCTCCAAAATACGGTATATGCTGCCTACTAAGTTACCAACATATCACTTCATGTAGTGATGAGCCGGTGGGATATAGCGATATACCTGCACTGGCTTGGGCTGCTGCAGGCGGGGCAGGGATTGATTCCTTTAAAAACCAGGTAAGCAGGCCCTTACCTGCTCCTCTGAAACCCCACCGCTTTTTCGGGTGCGGCGCTCGCTTTACAAAAGGCCATGCACAGCTGCAGTGCATGTGCGATGGCCATGTGCATGCTGACACCACGTTCAGGCTGCTGGGAGCAAAGGCATGTCAAAGGTATGTCTCTGAGGGCTGTGTGACCCTCAGGGCCATATTTTTGGAATGCAAAGAGCACTTATAGAGGCAGGGGAGAGCAGCACCCCCCCGCTCATGTATCTGCTGCTCTCAAAGGCTCTGACTGAGTTAAAAGCAGCCTCTCTTCATGCTGACCCAGATTGTTGCTCTGAATGTCAGCCACTGAGACGTATTTCTTTACTAAACATACATACGATTACCCTGTAAAGTAATTCTGTTGAAATCAATGAGATTTCCAATATATGCATGTTTAAGATCAGCAAGAGAAAGCAAATGTGGAAACTGCATCGAACTTGTTACTGGGATTGAATTTAAGCAAATTAGTGAGTTACAGATCTTCTATATAACAGAAAATCTCAGTTAGAAAAAAAATGCATGATCTACAAGGAAAGCTAAATTCTGAAATATAGGTATTTTAGATGCTTAAGCATTCCATCCTTAATGTTCAGTCATATTCCTGGAAAATATTTTTTTAAGTATGTTCATTTCCCCTAATAAGTCACAATACTGGCAATTTTTATTAGAAAATGTAAGATAATAAATTAGAAATCATTACCAGATTTAAAGGTTTTCTTCTTGGTTTCTTTACAAAAATATATCTGGATTACCCTCTATGCTCACAAAACAGCATGCATTTGCAGAATGGGCCTATAAATTTGATTCTTACATGTGTCAAAACAGTAATGTACTAAATGCATATTATTATAAAAATTTAAGACATGCCTTAAACACACTTCCATTTTTATAATACATGGCAATATTAAATAATACATTTCCTTGTTAGCATCTGTTTGCTGTCATTGTTGGCAAGGCCTATGATTTATTGCCTAAATTAATGACCATGACTCTCTTGGTCCTGATATATGTCCCCGAGCTTATTACATCACTAAATAAAATGAAAGTTATATATGCTCTTGTGTTTGACAGTGGTTTTCTTTTTGGTAATTGTTTGTTTCTTTAAGGATCTATACACTGAATAACTTAAAATGACCTTTGTTGAAGCAAGAGTATAATTCTAATATCAAATTAAGAGAAAATAAAACAAGTTTTGACGTTGGCTTAGTTACTGTTTGTATACCGCTTTCTCTTTTAATGGATCTGACTAGATTTCTGTATTGAAATGAAAACTTAAAAATGCAGTATCTTTTCTTCTCGGATCCAAATTATTAGTAGCACTGAGCCATGGAGTTTCATGTTTATTGCTTACTCTTTTAATTATCTAAAACATAAGAGCATGGAAATGCACATCATGATTAGCAGATCACATGTTAAAATATTATCTCTGCAACTAGAAATTCATCTTGCTGAGTTACTAGAGAAGACTGTGGACCAATTCAGATGTCACGGGGTCTGGTTGCCAAAACATGGTTTGGCAATCAGAAACGTCCTATGTGCTTCTTACGCTGCCTCACTCCTCCTCCCCTCTCTTGGTTAGTGTTGAGAATAGTTTCTTGTTATCTATGAATCTGGTTTACCATAGTTACTGCCAACTATAGTTTGCTGTCAAACTAGGATGAACTCTGGTTAATGCCCATACAGATATCACAGTAAACCATTGTTATTGCTAAGCTGGAGATGAAGGGAGACTGTCATGAAAAGTGAGAGGAAGGGGAGAAGCTCATGAACCTATGGGGTGCTTCTGATTGCCAAGCTGTGGTTTGTTGATCATACCCCTTGACATTTGGACTCTGTCCTCATCTTGTTTGCCACAGGTATGTGCCTACATACAGTATTTTTAAAGAACAAGCACTAGCAGCTTTTTCAGTGCAAACAGTTGTTCTGGAAAGCTACTTATGTTTGAGTGAGGGAAGTGAAGACTGGCTTTAACTGTGTGCAATGAGAGGTAAACTGCTTGCTATGTACCTCATGGTAGTTATTTTTCATATAAAGCCCTTTGTAATCGTATTGTTCTTTTATTATTTGTCTCTGTTATGTGTTTTATAATGCTTGAAATTATAAAAGCAAACTAGAATCTTAACAGAACCTTTCTCTCTTGAGTTCTTATTTTTTCAGTTGTTGAAACAGTATGCTCAGACCTACATAGTGTGTTTTTATTTTGCTAGGTTGGTGGTTTTCATACTCCTCAGCTACTTAAATAGTTTAAGGCTGATCTAAATGCTAAGAGTGTGCAAAAGTGTGCCCTCTAATAGAGGGCAGTCTGTGAACACTAATATTTATACCTTTTGATAATGGTTTATGAAAAACTTAAACAGTGGCTAACATCCAGAATGTTCTTCAGGTAGTGTACTCGGAAGATGCACTGGCATGAGAAAGAACCTTCCTTGCTGCACTGGGGCCATGCAGAGGGAGTGGATTTTGACAATTGCTCTGCCTCTGGGAGTGTTCTATGTCACCCAAAAATGTGTCCCTGAGAGCTCCACAACTCTCAGGGAAACATGTTTGGACAGATTGTCATGGCTTCACAGCCGATGCGTAATGGAGAAGCTCCCCTTTGTGCCAGTGTGTC
The DNA here is from genome assembly GCF_027244095.1 of Hemicordylus capensis. NCBI lineage: Eukaryota > Metazoa > Chordata > Lepidosauria > Squamata > Cordylidae > Hemicordylus > Hemicordylus capensis. Next base: position 64,574,959 of record NC_069657.1, read on the forward strand.
TTCCTGACACACTACCAGAACACTGCTCTGGATGTCAGCAAAAATACACTTCATAATCTAATAATACAGACCAAGATCCCAAGAATATTTAGGGAACAAAAGGGCCTTTTGAAAGTTAATGGAGGGGAACTGGCATGGCTTTAATGGGGAGACAAATATTCCCCATTAAATGATAACCCTCATCTTTCCCCAGTGTACATTATAGGAGACCCCAGCTCTTTTCAGTGACTGTGCATATCCTCATATGCACAAACAGCTCTCTAACAGGATGTGTGTTTGTGAGGGCTCCACCCCGTGTCATTGAAGATCTAATATGCTACCAAAGAATCTACACTCAGAACACCTCAGAAACAACAAAACCCAGTACCTCATGGGTTAGCAACCCATGGGGGTGGTTGGCACCCTCTGTGCACTAGACCACCACTCACTCTGGTCCACCCCAGCACCCCAAAAGTGGCTTTAAGGTTTTTCTCCACAGCGAAGAATGGAGAGGAGAGCTGGTCTTGTGGTAGCAAGCATGGCAGTTTCCTATGTTCCTATGACGTTTCAGCAGCCCCATAACTGCACTTGGGGGGTGCTGGGGTGGCCCAGAGTGAGGGTGCCAACCACCTCCATGGGTTGCTAACCCATGGGGTACTGGGTTTTGTTGTTTCTGAGGTGTTCTGAGTGTAAATTCTTTGATAGCATATAAGATTTTTAATAACAAACCATGAATCCACTCTCATTGCTAACCCTAAAGACACATAAACTTCAAAAATGACTTAAAAATCAGCCCTTTGCCCAATTCCTTTCAAATAATTCTGATAGCTTCCTGGCCCACCTTGGGCACTGCCACCCCTTTGCCCCCGATGTGAAGCTATACATTTGCTGCAATCCTCATTATTCCCTATGAGGAATTCAAAAATACTTTTAAAATTCACCAATAATCAGAGGATTGTCCGATTGCTTTGGGGTTTTGTGGATGGTAGGCACCCCTGAGTGCCTACCACCCACCCCACTTTTGTACCCCTAGTTGCTCCACAATTGGGGATAATGGGCTGGTTTGGGTCCCATTATACCCTATGAGAAATATAATTAAAAATATTTCTAAAAAATCATAGGGGTGTCTGAATGCTTTGGGGTTTGGGTGGTTGTTGGCACCCATGGGTGCTGCACAATAGGGAATAATGGGCTGGTTCAAGTCCCATTATACCCTGTGAGAAAAAAATAAAAATAAATTTCAAAAATTCATTAAAAAATCGTACGAGTGTCCAATTGCTTTGGGTGGCAGGTACCCATGGGTGCCAGCTACCACCCCACCCACTTTTTGAGGTTCTAACCAGTTCGAAACCAGTTTGAATTTGAACCAAACCGGAGGGTGGTTCGAGCAAAACCAAAATCGAACCACCCCCTCCTGGTTCGAACCCGGTTCGAATTTGAACCAAACTAGGCAAACCGGTTTTATGCACATCTCTACTGAGGTCAGGTGCCTATTCCCCTACTGCAGATACATGAAACCGCAAGTGCTGAAACCGCGGATAGCAAGATTTGCCTGTACAGAATCCGTGAATATATTTTGTTTTAGTAGTAGAATATATTGTTTTCTCAAGGGTGCTGTTGCATGCTGGTCTTGTGGTAGCAAGCATGACTTGTCCCCTTAGCTAAGAGGTGTCTGCCCTGGTTGCATATGAAAGGGAGACTAGAAGTGTGAGCACTGTAAGATATTCCCCTCAGGGGATGGAGCCGCTCTGGAAGAGCAGAAGGTTTCAAGTTCCCTCTCTGGCATCTCCAAGATAGGGCTGAGAGGGATTCCTGCCTGCAGCCTTGGAGAAGCCACTTCATGTCTGTGAAGACAATACTGAACTAGATGGACCAATGGTCTGACTCAGTATATGGCAGCCTCCTATGCTCCAATTTCCAGTAGTGCTAACAGATTTCAGGTTATATGCTTGAATTCAAGAGATACATGGTTGTGTAGAGTTACACATTACCAAATTAAGTCTATTTATCCAGGAAGTATGCTGTCCAAGCTGCTAAGAGTAAGATGCTATTCTCCCTGGATGAAAGTCAGCTTAGATTTATATTATCACTTTGTTGGAGCTAGGACCTTGGCAGCATCAGCTATCAGCTGCAGTGTCTCATAATTACCACTGGGTTTTGTGGTTTTTTTGAGTCATGGGTTTTAGAGTCAGTGCTGGACTCCTCCCCTTTCCAGTCTCCATTTTGTCTCTCCAGAGATGGCTGTTTGGTCTCTCTCTTCAGCCATGAGCTACAGCTGAAATTAAGCTGCAGGCCTTTTCACATTTGTTTGTAACCTTTTCTTTAAATAAATCCTTGTAGTTCTTCAATACTAAAGAACTCTCTCAAGACCTCTTGCTTTGCTGCTTTTTCACCAAACTGGTTTTGCTTTGTTTTTTGGAGACTGAACTGCCATTCTTCCCCTACACACTTTTGCTACTGTAGTTGTTTCACAGTGAAGATATACGTAGATCCCATTCTTGTAATTGGTTCTGAGCATTATTTATTTGTTGGCTAGCTTGTCTTAATGAAGTGCATTTATAGAGGCTTGAGCAATCCATGTTGGCCTGGATGAGTCTGAGGGACTAGCTGCTTATATTCACAGAATTGTTACCATGTTGTTATGACAAGGGAAAAATAAATGTGATGGTATGATAAGTTTTGCGTAACTCTGTTCTTTCTTTCATGCTTCATTTGAAATTAAAACTAAATGTGGTTTATCAATCTGAAATAAACATTGTGCAAAAAAATGTACAGGTTTATTTGGCAAAGGCATTATAACCCATTATTGAGAAAGCAATGTCCCACCACAGCCTCAGATGGCTCTATCGCAGTAAAGTACGGGAGTGACTTTTGTAAGCCTGGAGGACAATTCTTACTCTCTGTAGGTGACAAAATGGATGGCTAATCATGGCTAATTGCAAGTCTTCTTTAACAAAAGTCAAAGATTCAGAAATGAAATTTTTTGGTTAAGATGTTAATAGAGTACAGCTTTTGATTGTTTGTATCATGGCACTTTTTATTTATTTTCCAATAGTGAATGAATATACATAAACTATACCATAATTATTGTTTCGTAGGAAGACAAGGTTAAAAGCCTAAACTCTTTCCTAAATTATATCTTATTATTTTCATCCATGATGACAATCTATTTATTTTCTGAATGTATACCCGGCTTTTAGTTTCAAATTATTTATTTATTTGATTTCATTTCATTTCATTTCATTTCATTTCTATACCGCCCTTCCAAAAATGGTTCAGGGCGGTTTACACAGAGAAATAACAAATAAGCACAAAGCATCCTACCAAGAGAAAATAAAATTGTATAAAATCACAAATAAAACCATATCGCTATCAAATACATACAAAACAATAACAATATCTTATCAGCAAAGTTAATAAAACCCAATATAAAATCTCTGACCTGTTTAAAACATAGGAAGCTGCTTTCTGATGAGTCAAACCATTGGTCCATCTAACTTAGTATTATCTGGTCAGTCAGCTCTCTCCAGGGCTTCAAGCAGCCTTATCTGGAGACATCAAGGATTGAACCTGGGTGCTTCTGCATGCTAAGCAGATGCTCTACCACTGAGCTTTGAAATTAGGCCTTATGGTATTATCCGCATAGGAAACTGCCTTATACTGAGTCAGACTTCTGGTCAATATACAGCAACAGGTTACCATATATTATTTATATACTGTGTTTTAACAAAAGTGTTTTCAGAGCAATTTACATAGAAGAAGAATAAAACTGTCTAATATGGTATTGTTTACACTGACTGCAGCAGCTCTTCAGAGTCTCAGACCAGTATTTCTCATATCTTCCTGTAGATACCAGGGATTGAACTCAAAACCTTCTGCATAGGAACATAGGAAGCTGCCATATACTGAGTGAAACCATTGGCCCATCTAGCTCAGTATTGTTTTCACAGACTGCCAGCGGCTTCTCCAAGGTTGCAGGCAAGAATCTCTCTCAGCCCTACCTTGGAGAAGCCAAGGAGGAAACTTGGAACCTAGATGCTCTTCCCAGAGCAGCTCCATCCCCTAAGGGGAATATCTTACAGTGCTCACATGTAGTCTCTTATTGAAATGCAACCAGGGTGGACCATGCTTCTAAAGGAACAATTTAATTGTATGGTTTGACTCCTTGTATGAAAAGCTAATGCTTTTCTACTGAGCTATAGTCTTCCCCTGTAGAAAAAACTAACTTCTTGCCTGTACAGAAGGTTGATCTAAAGCAGTGTGTTTCATTGTAAGGCCTGGGGGCCAGTGGCAGCCTCTAACAACCCGAAGTGTAATTTGCTGACTAGTTTTATTCATTAGTCCTTTGTGACACTTTGGCCAAAGCTAAATACGCTGCCCAGTCCCCCTGGTACCTTGCGGAGACAACCATGCTGTGCTGTGATATTCCTAGAACTGAGGGCTCCTTTAAGGAAATGGAGCCCTCTTGAACCCCTGCACCATCTTGGAAGGTATGCAGAGTGCTGGGAAGTGTACCCATTCCAGTGCTTTCTCCACAGAGCTCTTAAGAGAGGGCTCCATCTCTCTTACTAGGAGGCAGTAATGGGCTGGATTGGAGATTACAAATGATTTTGATCGGCCGGTTCTGGATGGGGTCACGTTCCCTTAGAGGGAAAGGGAACGCAGTCTGGGAGTGCTTCTAGAGCCGAACCTTTCCCTGGTGTCCCAGGTTGAGGCAGTGGCCAGAGGTGCAGTCTACAATTAAAATTATTTAAAACATTAAATCAATTAACAATTAAATTCATGTAAAAGATTAAAAACATTTAAAACCCAGTATTAAAATTAAAACTATAAATCTAATTAAAAGCCTGGGTGAAGAAATGTGTCTTCAGTGCCTTTTTAAAAGTTGCCAGAGATGGGTGGGGGGGATCTTATTTCAACAGGGAGCACATTCCAAAGTCCAGGGCCTGCAATGGAGAAGGCTCGTTCCTGAGTAGCCGCCAGATGAGTTGGCAGCAGCCGCAGGCGAACCACTCCAGACGATCTTAGCAGGCGATGGGGCTCATGGCAAAGAAAACGTTCTCCTAAATACCCAGGGCCTAAGCTGTTTAGGGCTTTATAAGTAATGACCAGCACCTTATATTTTGCCCGGAAATGTATCAGTAGCCAGTGCATTCCTTCAAGACAGGAGTAATATGGTCTCTCCTCAAAGACCCAGAGACCAACCTGGCTGCTGCGTTCTGAACCAACTGCAGTTTCCAGACTAGGTACAAAGGCAGTCCCACATAGAGCACATTGCAGTAATCCAGTCTAGAGTATTTCCTAGAGGAAAATGAGAGTGCTTGCTTGCTTGCTTGCTTGCTTGCTTGCTTGATTTATTTATTTATTTATTTATTTATTTATTTATTTGATGTATATACCGCCCTTCCAAAATGGCTCACTGTGGTTTACAACGGGATAAAAACAATTAAAACCAGTTAACAATTACATTCAAAAATAAAACCAATTAAATATTCAAACGGCTAAAAACCCTGGAAAACCAGGGCAACTATTTAAAACGGTTTACAGCAGTTTTAAAACCCTGGAAGGCCAGGCCAAACAGCTAGGTTTTAAGGGCTCTCCTGAAAGACAGTCATGAACTCAAATTATGGATTTTTGCCAGGAGTGCATTCCATAGCCCAGGGAGGATAAAGCTCCCATGATCATCTGAACTGAAGGTATGGCACTGATTGATCTTGGCAGCTCCCTGTAAAAGCCGTAGAGTTGGACCATTGCACAGTGTTGGCGAAGAAGAGGGAATGAAGGCTAGAGGAAAAAAGGAAAAGTGGGAAGATGTAGGGATGGCCCCAAGAATCATGGGAAGCTTAATAGCTGGACTCCTTTCCCCATCATCCCACCTGTGCAACTTCATTAGCATTTACTATTACTACTATTTGTATACTGCTCCTCAGTGCAAAATTCTTAAAGCAGTTTATATAGAAAAAGAATAATAATATGGTCCTCTGTCCCCAAAGGGGGGATGATGATGATGATGATGATAAGAAGTAGTAGTAGTAAAAGGTAGACACTAGCAACAGTTACTGGAGGAATGTTGTGCTGGGGTTAAATAGGATCAATCCTTACTCTCTCCCTGCTAAATATAAAAAGAATCAGCAACTTGAAAGATGCTTCTTTTTCCCAGTTAGCAGGAGGGTATTAATCGTAATACAGGCAAACCTCATAAGAACAGCCCTGCTGGATCAGGCCCAAGGCCCATCTAGTCCAGCATCCCATTTCGCACCGTGGCCCACCAGATGCCACTGGGAAGCCCACAGACAGGAGTTGAGGGCATGCCCTCTCTCCTGCTGTTACTCCAACGCAACTGGTACCCAGAGGCACCCCGCCCCTGAGGCTGGAGGTGGCCTACAGCTCTCCGACTAGTAGCCATTGATGGACCTCTCCTCCATGAAGTTATCCAAACCCTCTTAAAGCCATCCAGGTTGTTGGCTGTCACCACATCTCGTGGCAGAGAATTCCGCAAGCTGATTATGCATTGTGTGAAAAAGTACTTCCGTTTGCTGGTCCTAGATTTCCTGGCAATCAATTTCATGGGATGACCCCTGGTTCTAGTGTTATGTGAGAGGGAGAAGAATTTCCTCTCTATCCACTTTCTCCACACCATGCATTATTTTATAGACCTCTATCATGTCTCCCCACAGTCATCTTTTTTCTAAACTAAATAGCCCCTGGTGTTGTAGCCTTGCCTCATAAGAAAGGTGCTCTAGGCCCCTGATCGTCTAGGTTGCCCTCTTCTGCACCTTTTCCAGTTCTACAATGTCATTTTTTAGATGTGGTGACCAGAATTGTACGCAGTACTCCAGGTGTGGCCGCACCATAGTTTTGTATAAGGGCATTATAATATTAGCAGTTTTATTTTCAATCCCCTTCCTAATGATCCCTAGCATGGAATTGGCCTTTTTTACAGCTGCTGCCCATTGAGCCGACACTTTCAATGAGCTGTCCACCATGACCCCAAGATCCCTCTCCTGGTCAGTCACCGACAGCTCAGATCCCATCAGCATATACTTGAAGTTGGGGTTCTTCGTCCCAATGTGCATCACTTTACACTTGCCAACACTGAACTGCATTTGCCACTTTGTCACCCTCTCACCCAGTTTGGAGAGATTCTTTTGGAGCTCTTCACAATCAGTTATGGATTTCACTACCTGAAAGAGTTTGGTATCATCTGCAAATTTGGCCACCTCGCTGCTTACCCCTGCTTCTAGATCATTTATGAATCAATTAAAAAGCACTGGTCCCAGGACAGATCCCTGGGGGACCCCACTTCCTACTTCCCTCCATTGTGAACACTCTCCATTTATACCTACCCTCTCTTTCCTGTCTTTCAACCAGTTAGCAATCCACACATGTACTTGTCCCCTTATCCCATGACCACTAAGTTTCCTCAGAAGTCGTTGATGAGGAACTTTGTCAAAAGCTTTTTGGAGTCCAGGTATACTATGTCAACTGGATCACCTTGATCCACACACCTTGATCCACACATTAACCTCGTTATACCATTCTGCATATTTATGGTCAGGCTATTGACACCTGACCTCTGTATACATGGTATAAAAATGGTTAATTTAAGCTGTTTTGGAGAGGCCGTAAATGACCTCTGGGGTCATTTCTGGCCACCATTTTGATTAAAAGAGCAGTTTTGTGGCTCTTCTGTTTTTGTTTTTATGTTAAAATTAACTGCAATTGGGGGGGGGGCAGAAAACCCCCAAAATGGGTGGGTGGGGGCGCTGAAAACCTGCCAAACATGGTATGACACTTCATTGCTCTTATTATTCCTGGGGAGTGGGTTTTGCCATTTTTTAAATCTCCAGGAACCTAACCTCCTAATTCCCATTCACTCAATGTCTCATTATCCACGGCTTTGTTACCCTCAGGAACGGAACCCCCATGGATAACGAGGTCCACATGTACTTAGCACATATACATCTTATTTGCTGTGCTCAATAGGCTTTTAATATTTACCCTTGAAATACCTGTTCAGGGAAATGGCATTATCTCTATATTTCAAATAGACTGAAAAATAGTGGCTTGCTTAATGCCACCTACCGCAGCGGGGAAATGACTTGACCAGCAACCAGAGGTTGTCGGTTGGAATCCCCACTGGTATTTTTCTCAGGCTATGGGAAACACCTATATCGGGCAGCATTGGTACAGGGAGATGCTGAAAGGCATCATCTCATACTGCACGGGAAATGGCAATGGTAAACCCCTCCTGTATTCTACCAAAAGAAAACTATAGGGCTCAGTGGTCGGCAGGAGTTGCCACCGACCCGACAGCACACTTTACCCATACTGTGTTCATGACTGAGGTGTGATTGCAAACAGGAAATTCTCAGTTCACAAGTTTAGAGTTGTTCATGAGGGGGAAAGCAGGGAGGAAATCCCACCCTCCTGCTGCCATTCATCCCTTCCCCACCTAAACTATCACACTTATGGCACTGTTTGAAAGCAGCTCATGGTATAGCTAGTCATCACACGGTGCCGCCCATTCAGACAAAAAGTGCCATAAGTATGGTCGTCAGGCATCGGGGTGAGTGACAGTGGGGGAGCAGGACTTTCTCCCTGTTCTCCCATCATAAGCATCACTTACACTTACAATTCCTAACATCTGGAGAGGGCTATAGAAAACCTGTGATCAGATCTCACCCATACAACTGCTTTGAAGGCTGGGGAAATTGTGTTTTCCGACCATTCTACTTCTGTGATCTAAATTCCTCTCTAAAAGTGCTACCATTTTGCAGTAGAAAATACGCAGGTATGATACAAGTACTTGTATGTCGCCCCCCGCCCCCGAGCTGAAGCCCCCTTTCCCAGTGCTATTTCCCTGATACAGTTGCTTGTCTGGGACTGCTAATAGTTTAAAAAGAAAATTAGAGATCCTGATCCTATGTTTTATACACACACACACACACACACACACACACACACACAGACAGTATGGCTCTTTTTGACAATAACATTATTTAACAAATGTGTATAATAAAAATAAAGTCTAAACATTTTTCATACTTGGTGAAAGAATGTGGGCAGTAGAATGCTGCTGCTAAAATCTTGAATATTCAACATGGTAATCTAACTACATTGTTTGGAAGTAGTAGACCCAATTGGTTTTTAATAGGACACATTAGCAATAGCAATAGCAATAGCAATAGCAATAGCAATAGCACTTACATTTATATACCGCTCTATAGCCGGAGCTCTCTAAGCGGTTTACAATGATTTAGCATATTGCCCCCAACTTCTGGGTACTCATTTTACCGACCTCGGAAGGATGGAAGCTGAGTCAACCTTGAGCCCCTGGTCAGGATCGGACTTGTAACCTTCTGGTTACAGGGCGGCAGTTTTACCACTGCGCCACCAGGGGCTTTACCACTGCGCCACCAGGGGCTCTGCTTCCAAATCCAGAACTGTGGTTTATGGGAAGCAAGAAGTACTTATTCCCATCTCTGGAGACAAGCAAATAACAGAATGCATTTCATCTCTTAAATCATGGGATTCTCACAGTGCTAATATGTCCCACAGCAGCGAACATCTAAAAGTGCCAAGGAGAAGGCAAGTGTTCAGGAGACACATGGTTTGTGTTCATTGGCCATGCCTTTATTTTAGCCCAATATAAAGAAGGTTCAAAAAGCTTCATTAAATGTTGCATTGCAAACTCACCAGTCAGTTGAGCTTCTAGACTTTGTTGATGTTTAGACTTTCCTCAGCAACAGCCTACCACCATTTGCCTGAAGCTGCAAACAATGCTACTTCCAAGGGAACAAGTCCCATTGAGTTCAGTGGGACATCCAAGTAAATCCTCATAGCATTGGACTGAAAGTCCGTTTCTCTCTTTCCTTCTCTTTTTCTTTTAACAGTCAGGATGTTTATTGTGAAGGACTGTTTAAATATTTAGTGCCAAACTAAGAGTTTGGTGTTGTGTATTGCTGAATACTAAGTGCAGGTAAAATACTACCAGACATTGAGTCGTTTGTTATGTTTAGTATATGAAGCAATAGCTGTGTAAACCGTAACCCTGTAATTTTGCAAGTTCTACTTTATCATGTAGCCATAAAAGGTAATCAAAATAAATCATGGATGATGAAGAAATATTTTCTAGTGCCTTTTGTATTCGTTCAGGAGTATTGCTTGATCCATGAAATTTTAGTAAGCATATTAAATAATACAATATGATGTTCAGCATATCGTATCTGATGCATTATTTTGTGGAGAGCATTTATATATTTGTGTGTATGCTGCTTAACGGCTATAAATTGTTAATCATTAGCTGCCCCTTTTTAAGTAGGATGATTTTTTTCCTTCCTAGGTAATGGGCAGATATAAGAAAGGTGTAGGTCATCTCTGAGATGCTGTGACATTGATTCAAGTTTCCTCAGCTGTGCAGTGTACATAACACATATGTTGGAGAGTCATCTGTCAGCTATGCCCCTCCTATGGAGTTAAAGTTCTAAAGGGAAAAGAATTCGACACAGTGCTGTCACTGTTAAATTTTCACAATGGAAGAGCATGCAAATATTGAGCCTCTTGCTTAGCAGTAGTGCCCTGTCTAATGTCTGTGCTAGTTAGAATGGAAAAAAAAAAAATAGTGGGTGCATCTAGGGCTCTTAGATCTGACAAAGGTCATGCTATGCTGGGCATTTGAATTGGAAATTGTCTGGACTTAGATTTTATAAAGCTCCCACTGTTGTCGGGGAAAAATTTCAGCAGGGTTTTGTCCCTTGAGAGGCCTCTTAGGCCCTTTTCTATCCTATGAATGAATTTAGATGTGAGGGCTTCTACGGCCTTAAAACTGTTAAATTCATTTTGCATACATCCCTAGAGAGAAAAACTGGCAGATGCTTTTGTCTTGAAAGTGTTTAAAAGAAAACTGCAGAACAGGAACAAGAGAGAGAAGGGGCCCCGTGCGGAGTCCCAGAACACTTTGGAAATGGCCAATATGCAGTTTTCATCAGTACTAAGGCGGGGCGCAATATGGTGTCTGTAGCTCACTAGGGAATATGAATGTTGATTAAGCATACTCCCAGCCTTTGAAATTCTGAAAGCAGTGTCAGAATAATGGATGTTGAGCAAATGTCAAGCATTTGTTAATTTCTCTGTTATTTGGAGTTTATCTACCATGATCAATCAAATAAACTAGTGCTTCTCTGTTGTGGCATGTGTCATTGATATGGTGATTAGGTGGCTAGAGAGACCTTCTGCTCCCCCCCACCCCACCCCCAGGTAACAGATTACAGATAAACAGTTGTATAAAGAGTTATTCATAGTTATTTAGTTGAATAGGGCATGCTGACAAAATAAAAAATGCTGTGGCACCCCAAAATAGACTATACATAACCAACAGCAGCATTTACTTTAATAAAAAGTCACCTTGTCACAGGTTTTCTCAAATGTTTGAAAGTTTGAGAATTTGAAGTATTCTAGGAGATAAGAAATTCAGCTTTGTTGAAGTGTTTTTCTGTATTACTTACAGTTCTATTGTGTCCCTTCAGTGGTGTTTTGCTTGTATAAAAACACTTGATAGCATATATGGTTCAAAGATTTAATGAAAATTTCACCAAATATGGCTTATATCTTTGTGGTTCTTTTTAAAACTTTGTGGACTGCATTATATTTCTTTTGGTCATCTATTCTTTTAAGAAAAAATGGTGTGATGTAAGCTAACCATGATACAACCAACCACCTGTTCCATTTAAAAACTTTTCTGGTGCATCAACTTCCACTTGCAGGAGTAAACCACAAGTCACATACCTGACTAAAATTGCAATGTGGGAAAGACTTAGACCTGTGTCTATCCATTTGCTAGCCACAAATATGCCAGGCTAGTTATGCTTTTCCCTGCATTGTGAGATTTCAAGTAGACTTGAGCATAAGGTATAGTGTCCAGCGCAGTGACTTATGGCTGCACTGTAGAAGCAAAAACCAGACTATGAGTTAATCCTGAGGTAATGCAGTCTTGAAATGGCCAGGTTTGTGTTGTTTTGAAGGATAAGTTGTAGGAATAGGGTAGAAGGATAGCTTGAAAATTAATGTTGCAGTCTTAATTATCTGATTTGGAAATAGGTCCATTATTGTTAATAAGACACTTAACTTCCAAATTAACATTTGGAGTAAATAGAAAGCAAGAAATACTTATTCCTCTCACAGAAAATTTGACATTTGTGCAGGTGAGGGCATTTTGGCAATGATAGCTTTTCAGACCCCTACTGCAATATACAATAGAACTGATGAAATTCCCCCAAATGTATGTGTTTGTGCATCAGATAGAATATTTATGTTAGGTTTTGGTTGGGCTATTCAGTGAAACTTGTTTTTTTTTCTTTTTCTTTTTTGCAGATAACCAGGGAAAGAATAAGTGTTGTGGAATAAACTCTGTATAATTGTGCCATTAGAAACATTAGATTTTGGGGGGTTGTCTGATTTATGCCCTGAATGGAGTTATAAAATACCATGTGTACTTAACACATGATGTATACAAATGCTAAAGGAAGTGCCTGACATCCAGACTAAACTACTCAATCATACTACTCGGGAATTAATCTAAATAAATACTTAATTTCAATAGGGCTACTCGGAGTAATTTATTCTGGATGTCAGCCAATAGCTACATGAGGCCAATGTCATTAACAGTAATCAACGTAATGAAAGTACCTGATTGTTTTTATAATTAATTGCTTGTAAATAGCACACTTAATTTACAGTTTTTAAAATTTGATTATATTACCTATAACCAAGTGGTGTCGGCATGTGTGGGTGATCTTTTCCAGCTTATTAAAATTTGTGGTAGGATGGGTAAAATTCAGATTCAGCTGAAAACTCCTGATGCTGGAAAAAATATTTCTCCTTATCCATATCCCAGCCACCCACCATTTCATATTTCCATGGTTGGGCAATGTAGACCCGACCTTGTTAACCGCAGTTCAAAAAATAGGCAAAGTACCCCTATCCGTGGTTCCTGGGTGGCAAGAAATGACTTCTGGAGTCATTTCTGGCCACCATTTTGCAGCATGGAACCATTTGGTGGCTGTTTTTTCAAAAAATTAATTCCCCTCATGATTTTTTTTGCAGAAAATAGGCGAAATTGGGGGTTGGGGAGAGGGGGCACCTGCTGGACAGCTGAAGACCTGGAGAGAATGGTACAATACTTCTCTTACTCCTACCCATTTTTAAAGCTCTTTTTTAACCTCAAGGAACTTAACCCCTCAATTCCCCATTGACTCAAGGTTTCTTTATCCACAGTTTTGTTATCCATGGTTGTAGGCCAGAACAGAACCCCTGCAGATAACGAGGGCCACCTGTACATTTTACAGTGGTATATAATTCTAATGGGTTAAACAAATAAGCAAATCAGATTCAATGCTTCTAAACTAGGATTTGCATATTTTTGAAGCATAATTTTTAATGTTTTGTCCTGCATAATGTTCAGTATTACAGTGACCACATGACATTTTTGAGTTGAAGGAAGCACGGGGCATGCAACAAAGTCTTAAATATTTGTTATGACAACACTGTTCCTTTTATTAGTGACACCAAAGGACAAGTCCTTCACTGAATAATTCCAATGGCATATCTGCCTGCAATAATAGTATAACTGTAAAAAGGTTTTAAGCCATTTGATATTATTGCTTATGTGTTGTGGATGGTTGTGTATTTTGCAATAGTACCACAAAAAATGGGTGGAGATGCCACTGAATGCAGGTAAGCCTCTTATAACACTGCCCACTTTTTGCAGAACCATCCCTACCCATCCTCTATAATAAAAGCCTTAGGTGTGCGCCCGTGTCTTTGCGCCCGTGTCTTCCTCGGCCGTTCTGGGCATGCGCGGAGCGTCCGAGGAAGATATGGCCACAGGCACCAGGCGGCCATGTTGAGGAGAGCGGAGGGCCGAGAACGGCCTACGGTGAGGGCAGATGCGGCAGCGGTGGATCCAGCCCGGCCGCAGGGAGAGGAGAGGCGGTGGCGGCGGGTCTGGCCCGCCCACCGAAAAGAACAGGGGCGGCGGTGGCGGGTCCAGCCCGGCCGCAAGGAGAGCAGAGGTGGTGGGCCCAGCTTCTCTGCAGTTCCTTGAGGCTTCTCCACAAGCTCCGCCCCAGGGCGCCGGCGCGGCTGCTGCATCCTGCCCCAACCCATGGCCGGTGTGTGGGGCGCGCCTGGGCAGGAGCAGTGAGGGAAAGTCCCCAGAGGAGAAGCCGCAGCAGCTGCTGCTGCCGACAGAATGGGTACGGTGCTGTCGCTGACGCCCAGTGCGCTGAAGAAAAGCGGCGGCAGCGGCGTCCTGCCGCCTCCTCCTCTCTAAATGTCACTGCCCAGGCTGCGGCCTGTGGTGTTGGCAAGGCCTGAGAAGGGAACGTGGGCGGCTTCCGACGTGGTCTGCTCTGTGCTGCGAGCCGGGGACTCCCCCTCGCCGTCGTCTGTGGGTGGGAAAGAAGCGGCTAGGCCACGGCTCTGAGGCAGGCTCCGCCGGAGGAACTGTCCCCTTTAGGGACTGCGACCCCTTTCCTGTTAGGGAACTGCTCTGGGGCGAGGAGGCCGCCTTTAAGACCCTCTGGTGGGTGTGGGTAGGAGCAGCATCCCTGGCTCCCGTTCCAGGTGCCTCCTTCCGGGCTGGCTTAATTTAGTGCCCCCACCCCCTTTGTACTAGATGGTGTGCTTCCATTGCAAGAGGGAGTGGGGGAAGGGCCGGGGAGGGGTAAGAGGGAGTGGGGGAGGGGGGAGGGCAAGAGGGAGTGGGGCAGGGGGAGGGGAAAGGGAAGGGCAAGAGAGAGTGGGGAAGGGGGAAGGGGGAAGGGAAGGGCACGAGGGAGTGGGGCAGGGGGAAGGGAAGGGCAAGAGCGTGTGGTGGGAGGGAGGGGAAGAGAGACAAGAGTGTGGGGCAGGAGGGAGGGAGGGAGAGTGGGGCAGTACTCTCAGAAAAGGAAATACAGGTCTGACAAACGTATCTACACAACCCTACTAGCGCCCGTTATTTTAACCGGCTTAAAATTATTAGTTATACATAATGTATCTGCTTGAATAGAGTTGCATTCACAACAGCCATGATGTACTTGCTTTGTCCTCTCCTTTATCCCTTCTGTCTACAAATTACAGATTACGCCTTTCTGAAAATAGAGGACACTTTTCCGTCTCTGCACTTACCCAGAGTGGCCTAGCAGAAGATAGTGTTGGTAGCACAATCAATTTCTGCTTACTCACCTCCTTTCCCGGACCCACCGGGAAAGCAGAAGTTATGCTTGTAAAAGGTGTTTCCATCCCTTTCGCCTGCAGACACATGCTGTGCTTTGTGGGGGACTATCAGTAACAATGTATCTGTGGGGTGGCTTTGGGAGCTTCAGAATGAAGGGTGTGGATAGAGAAAATGGCTTTTGCTAACTTTGTCACGTGTTATCACCATTCTGGATGTGGCCTCTTAGGTTTTAGTCAAAAATTGTATTGCTGTGAAGGTTGAATGTTAGCTCCTGTTCTTTCATGTGTGGCAAAGGGTGGCATGTATTTATTTTTGTATATTTATTTATTTAACATTTTTATACTACTAGGGATGGGCCCGGACCGGTCCGGACCTGGGTGGTTCGGATTGGGGGTGGGGGGTAGCTTTAAGAGCGGCGGGAGGGTTTACTTACCCCTCCCGCTGCTTTCCCGCTCTGGCGCCATAATTGCAACAGTAATTGGGGTGGCAGGATACCTCCCTGCCGCCCCTTCCCGCTGCTGGTCTGCAAAAACTCCCAGTAATCCTTTGCGCACACGCACAGACCAGCAGTGGGGAAGAAGCGGCAGGGAGGTATCCTGCCGCCCCAATTACTCTTGCAATTACGGCGCCACAGCACAAAGCGGCAGGAGGGGTAAGTAAACCCTCCCGCCGCTCTTAAAGCTACCCCCCACCCCAGTGCCGGACCGCAGTGTGGCGGTTCCGTGCACACCCCTATATACTACCGCATATGCAAGTCCCTGGGTGATTCACAATCTAAAAACACAACAATTAACACAACTAAAAGAGTTTAAAATACAGATAAAAACTTAAAAGCCTGACTAAACAGGTATGTTTTCAGGTGCTTCTTAAAAACATCCAGAGAAGGGGAGGCTCTAATTTCATTGGGAAGTGCATTCCAAAGTCCCAGGGCAACTATTAGAAAAGGCCTGGTTTTGAGTTGCCACCAACCGAGCCAGTGGCAACCTCAAACGGACCTCCCCAGATGATCTTAATAGGCAGCAGGTTTCATGAAGAAGAAGGCATTCTCTTAAATACCGTGGACCCAAGCGTAATAACCAGCATTTTGTATTTCATCTGGAAACTTATTGGCAGCCAGTGTAGTTCTTTTAAAATGGGTGTAATATTATCTCTTTGGATAACTCTGGAGACCAACCTGGCTGCTGCATTCTGTACCAACTGCAGTTTCCAGACTACATGCAAAGTCAGCCCAACACAGAGCGCATTGCAGTTGTCAAGTCTGGATGTTACCAGCATATGCAGCACTGTTTTAAGGTAATTTATCTCCAGAAATGGATGTAGCTGGCATATCGGTCAAAGCTGATAGAAAGCCCTCCTGGCCACTGCCTCAACCTAAGAAACTTGGGAGAGATTTGGGTGCAGAAGTACTCCCAGACTATGTAACTTGCGGGAGTGTAACTATGTACTTTCTGCGGGAGTGTAACCCCATCCAGAACAGGCAGATATAAGCCGCTTCCTAAGTTTTGACCTCCCACAATGAGTACCTCTGTCTTGCTTGGATTTGGCCTTAGTTTGTACTCCATCATCCAGCCCATTACTGCCTCCAGGCAGACATTTAGGGAAGTTAAGCCGTTTCCTGATGAAGTTGAATGGAAAAATACATTTAGGTGTCATCAGCTAATTGATAATACCCTGCACTAAATCCCCTGATGATCTCTCCCAGCAGCTTGTTAAAATGGTAAAAAGCATTGGAGATAGAATGGAGTTCTGTGGGACCTTATTCAGTAGCTTTTGTTTTGAAGAGCAACGATCTCCAAGCAACACCATATGGAGCCTACCCAAGAGGTAGGAGTGAAACCACTGCAAAGCAGTGACTCCCACTCCCAATCCTCTAGGTTCTCCAGGAGGATACCAAGGTTGATGGTACTGAAAGCTGCCAAGAGACCCATAGGGCTCAACAGAGTCACACTTCTCCTGTCAATTCTTACTTGGGGATTAGGAAGGCCATCTCAACCCCATAGCCCACCTGAAAGCCAGTTTTAAATGGATCCAGATAATCTGCTTCTCCCAACACTGCCTAGTAGCTGAGATGCCACCACCCTCTCAATCACCTTGCCCAACTATGGGAGGTTGGAGACAAGCATATAATTGCCTAATTCTGAGGGATCCAAAACAGGTTTCTTCAACAGTGGTCTAGTAATTGCTTCCTTGAGAAAAAGATAGATCCTGGTCTCCCTTAGAGTATCATTAATTATCTTAACAAGACTCACTCCAATAACCTCCCTGCTAGATCATATAAGCCATGTCAGGTAAGGATCAAGAGAACAGGTAGTAAGGCCAAGTGTCCCAAGCAGCTTGTCGACATCCTTGAGAGTTAAAATTGGTCCAATTTAACCATACAAGAAGAGCTGCTGGACATCTCCTCAGCAGGCTCTTCAGTAACTGTTGAGTCTAGTTCAGCTCAAATACAATATATTTTTGTTGTTTGTATGAAAATAACTCACATATTCACTCCCACTTATAGTTACCTTTTTAGTTAATCTTATTTTTTAAAAATATATCTTAAGGTGTCTTTCAAATTACATTCAGGCATAAGAAAAAGGCACTTTATAAAACCAAATATATTCAGGAAGAACTGGTGCCTCCGTTTTAGAGGACCTTATTAAATGTTTTAAAATGAAAAATCATGTGAACAGTATCTTCTTCTGGCAATTTTGTTCTGTCTTCTGTTAGAACATATTGGCCAACTAGGTCAGACATTATTAAAGTTCAAGTGGCCCAGTGGGAAAAGTAATGGCCTTGTGCTACTATGAATTTTAAATGTTGCCATTTCTGTGTATTGCACCATCATCTGTTCTCACACGTCACTAAATTGTATAGAAGTTGTTAGACTAACTTGAGTGTCAAGGTCATAGGAATGATGACTCTTCTCAAGTAGTTTTTTTCCCAGGGTTTTATCATAAAACTGTCCTTGTACTACATGAGATAAGCATCAGAGTGTCACACACATACTTCTCTAGTTTTATGGAACAGTGACAGCGTGAGTATGCGGCATGCATTTTTGTTTGTCATAATAGATTTCATACTTTCCCCTTTCTGTCAGAGAGTGTTGTAAATACACAATTAAAGCTATTTTATCAGTGTTCCTTTGTTGCTACAGTCAAGAGTTTGGTTTTAGTGTTAACCATAGAAAGCAAAGGATCATGAATGGAAAGTTGCATTTCAGATCTAGACAATCCTGGAGGGATATCTACAATCCATTTCAGATTGCCTTCAGGATAGGATTTGTATGTACTTTAATGGTTGTGGTGGATTATCTGCTTTCAGATATGTGCCAGGGAGAGGGGATTGTGACTTTCAACTCCCCCCCCCTCAATCAGTGATTTTTGAATTTATCTCCAGGCCTTCTGATTTGAACCATTTGTAGGGTTTGGGAGTTTAGGGCACTACAGGAGTTATATTTTTAAACCATCTGATTTGCTGGCTGCACTTACTCCTGGATGCCTAGGACCCTGCCACTATTCTTGGTCATCCATGCAGCATTCACTTAATCGCTCAAGCTAGAGTTGATGCAGAATGCTACCAGGCACCTTTTGGTAAAAGGACATAGAGGGTATATATTGCACTGGTACTCACCAAGTTGCATAGGTTTGTAGTCAATTTCAGAAACTATTCTGAGTGGGTGCTTGCAATAACAAGCCTGAGTGACTTACCCAGTAACAATGTATGTTGGGTAACTCCTTAATATGTCTCTCTTTCTGTTGGAAGATGATTCTAAAGGACAAGATTCTGCTCTGTATTCCTCTTTTTATGGCACTCTTTCCCAGACTTTTGGTCCTTGGGGCACAATATTCTTCAGATTCAAATGGGAAGCACATTTCACTCTGCACTCAGAAATAAATACATATATGTTCTCGATCAGATTTCAGAGCAATGGATAAGAATCTTCCTTGGAAATGCAGGATAGTTCAAATTAATATTGCTTACCAGTGTCCCTTCCCACTTTCCTAGTCCATCAGAAGATTGAGGAAAACATTTATTAAATTAAAAAAGAGCACCAACTATGTTATAGTTCACAATGTGAATCTCTAATTACGAGTATTCTCTCATTGGATCATGGCCTGTGACCCCCTAAAATATTATTCATGTGACTAGTGGTCATTTAATGATTTGGGCCCTGGATATCTGAAGGACCGCCTGCTCCCAAGGGTTTCTGCTTGCCCATCAAGGTCATTGAAGGGGGCTTTGCACCATGTACTGAGATTGAGGGAAGCTCGATTGTCATGCACACGGAACAGGGCCTTCTCTGCTGTTGTTCCCAGGCTCCAGAATGCTCTCTCAGTAGGTGTACATTTTCTGAGGTTTGTGGCTGCTTTTAAAAAACCATTAAAAACTCTCTTATTTGTTCAGACTTTTATCCCTTAGGGGTTGCCAGTCTCTCCTTTCTAGCTGCTCTGTTTTTGTTTTTATGGCTGTTGCTTTGTGGGGTGTTTATGCTTTTATGGTCTTATATCATTTTAATATTTTAATGTGATTTTATGGAACTTTATTATATTAACGTTTCATAAAATTTATCCCAAGATGGATAAAGTAGTATAGAATTTGAACAATAAATAAATCTAAACATCTATTTTTAATGTGATATCAGTTGAATCCATATATGTGTTCAACAAGTATGCTTATTGAATAAGTATTCAAATAAGTATGCTTATTTTGTATTCTCATGCAACTTTCTTCATAAGTGACAGTCTACAGCTATTAAAGCTTAAGCATTCTCTCATTATACTAATCCTGTGCTCTGCTTCTCTAAGATGGCTGAAAATAAGATTTGGTACTGGGAATCAAGCCCAATTTCAAGTTTTGGTGTAGTAATAGCCTGTGGCTTGGGTCCCGGATACCTTAGGAACTGCCTGCTCCCAGCTGAATCTACCTACCTGACTAGGTTGGCTGGGAGGGCTCTGCTCCATGTGCCAACACCTGCTGAGGTTCGTTTGTTGAGCATGCAGGGCAGGGACTTCTTGGTGATTGCCCCCAGCCTATGGAACTTGTGTTTGAGATCGCAACTGAGATCCTCTTGACTCCCTCTCTCTTGGAGGGAGTCTCTCTCTTGAAAAGCCTCTTGGAGGAAATTGAAAACTGCCCTTTTTTATCCAGGGCTTTGGCCAATGAGTGGCAGCTGGTTCTCTTTTTAGGATGTATCTGTGTATGTTTTAATTTGTGGTGTGGTGTTTATTGAACTGTTATGATTATTTTTATCTTGTTAAATGCCCAAGGGTCTTAGGATGAAGTATAAAAATATTAAAAAACGAGTTTTTTCTCCCAGTATAGGAGCTCATCAGATAGGGTTGTGCACTGAGCATGCTCGAGACAGAACTGGATCATGTGACTTGGTTTGCTGCAGAAGGTACCTCCCAGCCCCAGTTCCAGTTCTGTCTTGCTTGAGATAGGACGTGTATAGAGAGAACTCAGACTTCTCAGCATTTTTGGGCTTCTTCTCTACTTTGCAGCACTTGGTGCACTATATATTCTCCTCTTCCCCTCTCTCTAGATTGTGCAAGAGTGGGAAGAGAGCTGTTTTGTAACCGGACTCAACAAAATGGAGGGAATTCCATTCATTCCACAAGGAGCGCAGCCACGCCCATAACATTCACTACTCACTCTCCTCTGTCAGAGACTTTGCTGGACAGCTACCTGGTCACACATTACGCCACCCACCGGATGCACAGTTCTCAACAGGTGGTTTAGTACATTCTTCCCTCCCTTTGGCCTTCCTGAGTGCTTGGGTATGTCCCTATCTGATGAGTTCCTACACTGTGGGGAAAGGAACATTGGCTTACCGTGAAGGGTTCTTTTTCCCAGTGTTAGGAGCTCATCAGCCCCACCCGAATGTACAAATTGTCCGGCTCTCCTGGGAGGGGATTAACTCACAGACCTTAGGGAACTGCCATACATGGAATGGAGAGACTGATCTCAGAGTAACAGTTGTTTTCTAGGCTTCCTTGTCTTCGCTGCCACCTTTTTCTCTGCATCTTCCGTAACCTACCTTTCCCTTGTCTGAGTTGCCTACTGATTACCAAGAATCTCTAGCTATCTTCTCCACACAGATTTTCCGGATTGAAGCAGCTCTCTCTCCAACTACATCTCTCACTCTTCACAACAGCCCTGGAACTGGGGCTGGGAGGTGCCTTCTGTAGCAAATCAAGTCACATGATCCAGTTCTGTCTCAAGCATGCTCAGTGCACAACCCTATCTGATGACCTCCTAACACTTGGAAAAAGAACCCTTCACGGTAAGCCAATGTTCCTTTCTGGTAAGAACTAATCTGCCTACATTCCTTTAACGTAATTGATAATTACCATCCTCGCAAGTGAGCCCACTTCTGCCTTATACGTTCACACATCTGCCATCTTGACTTGGGGTGGATGACTACTCCCTTGAGCCATCCCTATGTTGTCCCTACAACTGTAGTAATTTGGTTCAAATAGATTAGATGGTTCATAAGTTAGCCCAGTTACGCCTCAGATGTTCATGCATCCGCCACCTTGAATTGGGGTGGATGACGTAATCACAAACTATGCTGTTTAGGTGTCCTTATGTGTCTCACTCTCCAACTATACCAAATTTGGATCAAATTAGTTAGACAGTCCACAAGTTAGCCCACTTAAGAATACGATGAATATTTATACACCACTTTCAACAATAGTTCTCAAAGCAGTTTTAAATAAATAAATAAATAAATAAAGGATGCCTCCCCAAAGGGCGCACAATTCAAAAAGCGGCAAGGTAGGCGACTGGAGTGCAAGTGGAGGAAGACTTGACTCGAATCTGACAGATTGCGACATAGAGCACATCTAAAGATCTATGCTCAGGCAATACGTGCAGCAAAGAGGCAGTTCTTTTCTGCTCATATTGCCTCTGCGAGTTCACGTCCAGCGGAGTTGTTCAGGGTTGTGAGGGGACTAGTATCTGGCCCCCCCTCCCTTGAACCAGAATTTGGAGTCATCAGTTACCCGCTGTAATGTGTTTTAAAGAGTTTTTCGCAGATAAAAAATCTCTCGGATTCGGGCCAACCTAGATGGAGACTCCACAATTAAGTTGATGTCTGAACTGGAGGTTCCCAGCAGTTTGACTGGATTGGTTTCAGTTTATTACTCCTGAGGATATGGACAAGCTGCTTGGAGCAGTGAGGCCTACCACTTGTTTTCTTGACCCTTGTCCAACATGGCTTGTTCGATCTAGCAGGGAGGTTGTTGTAAACAGCCTGGTGGAAATCATAAATGCTTCTCTGAGGGAGGGCAGGAAGCCTCATTGTCTTAAGGATGGAATCATTGGACCTCTTCTAAAGAAGCCTGCATTAGATCCCTCAGAGTTGAGCAACTATAGGCCTGTTTCCAACCTCCCATGGCTGGGCAAGGTAATTAAGAGGGTGGTGGCCTCTCATCTCCAGTCTGTCCTGGAGGAAACTGATTATCTAGACCCATTTCAAACTGGCTTTCGGGCGGGCTATGGGGTGAGACTGCTTTGGTCGGCCTGATGGATGATCTCCAATTGGGAATTGACAGAGGAAGTGTGACTCTGTTGGTCCTTTTGGATCTCTTGGCGGCTTTCGATACTATCGACCATAGTATCCTTCTGGAACATCTGGGGGTGTTGTGGTGGGAGGCACTGTTTTACAGTGGATCCGCTCCTACCTCTTGGATAGATTCCAGATGGTGTCAATTGGAGACTGTTGCTCTTCAAAATCTGAGCTTAAGTATGGTGTTCCTCAAGGCTCCATACTTTCTCCAATGCTTTTTAACATCTACATGAAACCGCTGGGGGAGATTATCAGGGGATTTGGAGCTGGGTGTTACCAGTACCCTGATGACACCCAGATCTACTTCTCCATGTCAACTTCTTCAGGAGCTGGCATATTCTCCCTAAATGCCTGCCTGGAAACAGTAATGGGCTGGATGAGGGAGAATAAACTGAAGTTGAATCCAGATAAGACAGGTACTTATTGTGCGGGGTCGGAACTCTTGAGACGATGTTGATCTACCTGTTCTAGATGGGGTCACACTTCCCCCAAAGGAACAGGTTCGCAGTCTGGAAGTACTTCTGGATTCACACCTCTCCCTGGTTTCTCAGGTTGAGGCGGTGGCCAAGGGTGCTTTCTATCAGTTCCAGCTGATACGCCAGCTGTGCCCGTTTCTCAAGATCAATGACCTCAAAACTGTGGTACATTTGTTGGTAACCTCCAGACTTGAATTTTATAATGCGCTCTACGTGGGGCTGCCTTTGTACGTAGTCCGGAAACTTCAGTTGGTTCGGAACGCGGCAGCCAGGTTAGTTTCTGGGTCATTTTGGAGAGACCATGTTACTCCTTTACTGATGGAGTTACACTGGCTGCCAATAGGTTCCCAGACAAAATACAAAGCCCTAGTCATAACTTATAAAGCCCTAAATGGCTTAGGCCCTGGGTATATAAGAAAGCATATTCTTCACTATGAGCCCCACTGCCCATTGAGGTCATCTGAGGTGGTCCATTTCCAGTTACCGCCAACTCGTTTGTTGGCTACATGGAGACGGGCCTTCTCGGTCGCTGCCTCGAGATTGTGGAATGTGCTCCCTGCTGAGATACGATCCTCACCATCTCTGACAATTTTCAAAAAAACACCTGAAAACCCATCTTTTCATCCAAGCTTTCTCAGCTTCCTAAATTTTGGGGGTTTTAATATCTGGTTTATTTTAAAATTAAAAACCCCATTTCAGGATTTTTAATCTCTGTAATTGTTTAATTGTTTTTAAATGTTTTTAAATTGTTAATTGTTATGTTGTTTTTTCATTTGTTTTAGCTCTTTACTGTTTTAGTGGTTTGTTTTAATTGTAAACCGCCCTGAGCCATTTTGGAAGGGTGGTATGCAAATCAATCAAATTAATAATAATAATAATAATAATAATAATAATAATAATAATAAATAAAGAAGAAACATAAGATAAACACCAGCCACTGGACAGATGCTGTGCTGGGGATGGATAGAGCCAATTACTACAATTGCTCTCCCCCTGGTAAATAAAAAGATAAGAACAGTCCTGTTGGATCAGGCCCAAGGCCCATCTAGTCCAGCATCCTGTTTCACACAGTGGCCCACCAGATGCCCCTGGAAGCCTACAGGCAGGAGTTGAGAGCATGCCCTCTCTCCTGCTGTTACTCCCCTGCAACTGGTACTCAGAAGCATCCTGCCTTTGAGGCTGGAGGTGGCCTATAGCCCTCTGACTAGTAGCCATTGATAGACCTCTCCTCCATGAACTTATCTAAAGAGAATTTGCCACTTTAAAAAGGTGTCTCTTTGCTTAGCCAGCAGGAGGTGGTATCTGCCATCTTGAATTGGGGTGGATGGCATCATTATTAACTACACCATTGAAGCATCCCTGTGTCTCCCTACAGCTATAGCAAATTTGGTTCAAATCACATAGGCAGTTCACGTTAGCCCACTTGCGCTTCAGATGTTTATGTGTCCATCCTCTTGAATCGGGGTGGATGATGCCATAACAAACCACGTCATTGAGGTGTCCCTATGTGTCCCTACAGCTGTACCCAATTTGGTTCATATTGGTCTAGACATTGTGAAGTTGACGATGGGGGCACACACACAAACTCACAAAATGCTGGGAGATCTCATAAGCTTACTTTCCTTAAGGAAAACAGACTAATAAAATGGTGCTTCAATAGCATAGTTGCTTCCAAGCTCATATGAGGCTTGGCTGGGCTAGAGACCTCTGCTGAATGAAGCAGGCTGAAAAAGACAGAGCAGGGACAGAAAGGGAGGGCACACCCTGAGCATTCCCTGGCACAGTATCTAAAGGACTGTCTTAGAGGTCTTGATATTCTAGTGCAAGACTGAAATAGATCTCCTCTCATAAAAAGTACTGTAGGGATTGTAAGAATTTAAGTGGCAAGTGACGGGGAAGAGTGCTTTGGATCTCCCTGCAGCTGTTCAGAGGGCAATGTAAATTTAGCTTCAACATGACTTATTGAATATCCTAAGTCTTGGATATCTCGTCTGCAGGCACATGTGGCAGTAACCTTGTTGAAGCTAAACAGATCTGGGTCTAGATGTATCTGGATGTGACACCCATAGAAATCCCATGTATTGAGTTCTAGCATGAAAGAAAAGTGTCATATACAGGTGAAACTCGGAAAATTAGAATATCGTGCAAAAGTCCATTAATTTCAGTAATGCAAATTAAAAGGTGAAACTGATCTATGAGACAGACGCATTACATGCAAAGCGAGATAAGTCAAGCCTTAATTTGTTATAATTGTGATGATCATGGCGTACAGCTCATGAAAACCCCAAATCCACAATCTCAGAAAATTAGAATATTACATGGAACCAAGAAGACAAGGATTGAAGAATAGAACAATATCGGACCTCTGAAAAGTATAAGCATATATATGTATTCAGTACTTGGTTTGGGCCCCTTTTGCAGCAATTACTGCCTCAATGCGGCGTGGCATGGATGCTATCAGCCTGTGGCACTGATGAGGTATTATGGAAGACCAGGATGCTTCATTAGCGGCCTTCAGCAATTCTGCATTATTTGGTCTCATGTCTCTCATCCTTCTCTTGGCAGTGCCCCATAGATTCTCTATGGGGTCAGGTCAGGCGAGTTTGCTGGCCAATCAAGCACAGTACACTGTATACTTTTCAGAGGTCTGATATTGTTCTATTCTTCAATCCTTGTCTTCTTGGTTCCATGTAATATTCTAATTTTCTGAGATTGTGGATTTGGGGTTTTCATGAGCTGTACGCCATGATCATCACAATTATAACAAATTAAGGCTTGACTTATCTCGCTTTGCATGTAATGCATCTGTCTCATATCAGTTTCACCTTTTAATTTGCATTACTGAAATTAATGGACTTTTGCACGATATTCTAATTTTCCGAGTTTCACCTGTAAGTGTAATAAATAAATATCCTACAACTGAGTTTGTTGTTCAGTGTCTTTTCTGAAGTTGGCCATCTAGTTCGTGTGTGTGTATTTTCTTTCCTTTTTAAAAACTGTTAAGGATCTTGCATCTTGCCCTACTAACTGTTTCTTTCCCCACTCCAAGAAGGTACTAGTGTATGGTAACTGCAGTTAGGCTGTACGATGCCTCTTTCAGTCTCATTCTACCAGAATCTTCAGAGAAATCTGTTAACACCTGTTTTAAGGCAAAGAGCTACTGTAATTCAGAATGCAGCCCAAGCAAACTGCTAGCATAAATCCCATGCTTTTTCATGTTGTTGAGCAATTCTGGGAGAATGTAATTGAGCAGGTTCAGACACCAGCTATGCGAAAGCCAGGTTCCGCATGGCATCTCCGAACTTCAGGAGTGTGTGTTCCACAACCTATCCTCACAAAGTGTCCATTCCCATCTAGGTTAAAAGAAACCAAGATCAGTTGTGATATCCAGACCCACTGATCTCAATCTGTTCTAGCCTACAGTAAAGTTGTGCCGTTGAGTCGGTGTCGACACCTGGCAACCACAGAGCCATGTGGTTTTCTTTGGTAGAACACAGGAGGGGTTTACCATTGCCATCTCCCGTGCAGTATGAGATGATGCCTTTCAACATCTTCCTATATTGCTGCTGCACGATATAAGTGTTTCCCGTAGTCTGGGAAACATACCAGTGGGGGATTCGAACCAGCAACATCTTACTTCCAAGGCAAGCTACTTCTCCGCTGTGCCATTAGCCTACTCACATTGAGAGCCAGGGTCTAAAGTAAGGGTCTGGATCATGTTGAGATCCAGGGTCTGAAGTAAGTTACAGATCTATGCTTATTTGAAGTAAGTAGGCTAGAAAAGACTGAGATTAATGGGTTTGGATGTCACAACAGATCTTATATTTGTTTTGTTTTTTGTTTTGCTGTAACACTTGCAATTCTTACCCTTTCTATTGGGAAAAATACAACAAATGATCTTGGTTTATTTTAACCTAGATGGGAAATAGAAGCTTGTTTGGAGATGGCAGGGGGAAACTTGTGCTCCCAAGGCTCAGAGCCATTGTGTGGAGTCCAGCTTTAACTGAGATTTTGCATAATGTCTAAATCAGCCCATAGTTTCATATACTTTGATTTATAATGTGTAGTTTAGTTTTATAATTATATAGTAAGATTATTCAGCAACCCCATCTTTTCTGCAAAGAAAAATGTCCTTTGCTCACTTCAGTTCAGCTAGACTAGCCACTTAGTTGAATGGCACTTAGAAAGGTTTAAGCTGAACCCATTCTATGAAGAACTGCAAAGAATAGGTATGTGAAAAGATTAAATCTTCTGCTCTGCCCCATAAACTGCAGTTTGTATTGATATAATTAAGTATCTGAGAAGTAATCCTTTTTAAAAATATTGTGAGTTCTCTCACAGCAACATGTGAGCACATGAAGCTGCCTTATGCTAAGCCATACCATTGGTCCATCTAGTGCAGTATTATCTTTTCTGACTAGCAGTAACTCTCCAGGGTCTCAGGCAGAGGTCTTTCCCAGCACCTGCTACCTGACCCTTTAAAAAACTGGACATGCTATGAGTAAACATAGGACCTTCTGCATGCAACGCATGTGCTCCTCCACTGGTATATAATAGGGTTGTGTGAATCGATTCTGGTACAAAATGATTAGTACCCAAATCTGGCTGATTCAGGTGATTTGTAGACAGAACAAATCACTCCTGTGCTCAATTGCCTAGATTCAGGTACAGAACAGATTCGGACCAAAATATTTGGAGATTCGGACCTCCATTTTGTGGCCAAAGTAGGTTGAGTGGTAGTGCGCTATGGGTGGAAGCTACGACCCAAATTTCAAAGAAATTGGCCAAAGGGGTAGTTTTTTAAATATTTTTAAAGTTCACACATCTTTAAGCTTTTCCCCATAGGGAATAATGGGGATTTCATCGGCCTTAGTTATATCCCCCCGGGGAGGCACCAAGGTGGCCCAGAGTGAGTTGTGGTGGATGGTAGTGCTGAGTGGGTGCAAGGAACCTACCACCAGATTTCAAAGAAATTGGGCAAAAGGGTATTTTTAAAAAATGTTTTAAACTTTGGCATGTCTTTGTGTCAGATACAGGGCAGAAGAGTGGGTCAGGTGGTAGTGCCCCAATGGGTGCCTGCTACCACCCAGATTTCAAATAAATTGGTGAAAGGGGTGATTTTTAATCCCCCCCCCGAAGTTTGCACATCTTTAAGCTTCCCCCCCCATTGGGAATAATGGGGATTTTCAGCAGCCACATAACTCCACTGGGGGGCACCAGGATGGCCCAGAATGAGTTGTGGTGTAGTGCACATAGGGTGCCAACCACCCCCAGAACAACAAGCCCATGGGGCACTGGGTTTTATGTTCTCAATGTCTGAGGTGTTCTGAGAGTTGATTCTCTGGTAGGAAGTGAGAGTGGATTCAAAAAATCTCCTCTTTCACCAACTTATTTGTAATCTGACTGGTAGCAGGCCTTATGGGAAAAAGCTTAAAGATGCGCAAACTTCAAAAAATGTTTTAAAATCACCCGTTTGTCCAATTCCTTTTCTATCTGGGTGGTAGCTTCCACCCATTGGGCACTAACACCCACCCCACTCTTTTGCTCCCGGAACCCCCTTTTTTGCCCCAAATTGATTCAGATTCAGAAAATTCAGGTACAAATCAAACCTGAGGCGATTCTGGTGGGGGGCAGATTTGGACCAAGGTACAATTGGGTACAAATTGAATTTTAAAAAATGATTCGTGCCCATCCCTAGTATATAACCCCTTCTCAACAGTAGTGAACAAAGATAGACAAAAGATTTAAAAATTCTAAATCAAAACCTAATTCTGCTAGTCTCTGAGTATCTTTCTTAATGTGTTACAAATCTGTGAGATCGAAACATAAAGCACTGTAGTTACATTATCTCAACACTGAGACATTGTCAAAATATGTGGCAAAAAGCTATAGCATATAAAGAGAGTATACTTGTGTCTGTCTGTCTACAGCAGGTCTTATTTATGTCATAGTGAATTCCAGCCTCAGTTAAATATATATGTAGAAATAATTAGAATGAGTGATATTCTACAAGTATTAAGAAGGGGGAATCATCTTGTTCCTTTAGGATTTAAATATAGTATCGTCCCTTTAAATCTAGTATTCCCCCTTTAAATATAGTATCCCCGCAAACAAGGACATAGTGAAGCTCTTCTCACGATCAGTGAGAAGAGCTTTGGGGCTAAGTGCGGGGAAGGAGGATTTACCTTCCCTTCCCTGCAGGCAATCAGTGTTCCATCCCTGGGAGGGGAGTTCCATCCCTTGCTCGGCCACTCCAGGGCTTGGGCTCAGCGAAGCACCACCGTGTTGTGCCCCTCTGCCCCACAAATGCACTGCATGAATGCCCAGTGCATTTCTGAGATCCCCCTCACCTCAAGTGTGTCCGCCATGGCTGTAAGCAGCCGTGGCTGACACATGATCAATTAAACCAGTGTGTTGGGCACGTGCTCAAAACCCGGGTTAACTGGCAGGCTACATAAGAAGACTCGCTGCCGCTGCCAGGAGCCATGCAACTCCCAACAGTTCTCACAAGCAGCAAAAATGGGGCTGGGCTTCCCTAGCCTGGTTTTTGCTGCTTGTGAGAATAGCTGCAGTATCTAGAGACTTGAGGGTTCAGACTCCTGCACAGACGACTCCCAGGAAACTTAGGAATAGAGCACCCTGCAAGGGTTTTGTGAAGAACATCCATGCAAGAGAGTCATGGATGGCTTGCCCTGGAGTGGGTGGCCTGGCCGTCATGCTGCATACTCAGCTGTGCAGGGGTAGCCCAGCATGGAGGTGGCCTGATGCAGGAGAGGAGGATTCCGCCTGTTTGCTATGGAATGATTCCATGTGTTACTGTGCATATGTAGGCTCTGCAGGACTGAATCCATAACCATTAGGTCATAACTCAATCTGGGTTCATTTCTAGCTCAGGTTTTCAAAGTATACTGAGCATACTCTGGTTTTGTCATCAGCAAAATAAGGATGCTGCTCCAGAACGTGTTACTACTGTTTAATAGTGAGTCCAACATACATTTAGGATGCATGTTTTCTCAGGTCAGCAAATAGGAAAACAAAATTTAAATTGAGTGAGTGAGTGAGAGAGAGATTATCTATGTGCAATTTCTGAACGCTAGAATTACTTTAATAAAAAAGAAAAATGCTTGTTGTGTTTCTGTACTACTGGGTCATCTTACTGAAACTGTAATTTGTTTGAATTGCATCTGGAAGTAAAATAAATCAGAAGTAATGAATTGTGTTCAAGATGTGATGAAGTGGATATATCCACAGAAGACAATTGAAAACAGTAGCAGTATGGTATTGATTGCCCTTTTTGAGGGGAGGGAGAAATCTTGTCCCATTTCTAAATGTTAACTATTCAGAGAGAGAAATTCTCTCTTGGGGGGAATGTTTTCCAGGTTGCTTCATTGCCAGGTGTTTGACATTGAATGGAGCTTTAAATGAATGAAGCTTATGGCAGCCTTTGGAAATGACCGACTCCAGGGAATCTCAGCTTCCTGCTGTGAAAGTTTCTATTTTCAAAGCACATCAGTTTTAGTGGGAATGTTACAGTGGTCCCATATGCTGTTTTTGACAGAGAGCGAAGTTTCTCTCCTGAATATGAGACAACTACTGAAGAGGTTCCCTTGCTGCTAACAAAATGCATTTCAATATGTTGCCAATGAATAATCGTTATGTTTTCAATGGCTAATGGAATTTAACTCCATCAATTATTAATGGAAATCTGCTTTGTTTTCCTTCCCTTGCACTATCGTCCAACTTCACTACATGTTACTAATATCATTTCATTAGTTTGGAAACTGGAATGGGGTTGCCAGTGCAACGTGCCCGAAACTCATGCTGCATTTTTCCCTGTTCTCCTTCCTCATAAACTCTTTTTCCCCTTCACTCTCTCCTTGACCTAGCCATAGGAAGCCTTTGTCTGAGGTGTTCATCTGGAACAACTTTTCCACACTTGTTTTCATGTTCTGTTAGATTACAGGGCAGCAGGCCTACCTTTGAAGCTTCTTTCTCTTTTGTTTCTTTGCAGTGCACTCCAGTAATTAACTTTGTCCTTCTTTTATTTGTTCCAGTCAATCGCAGTCCACTCTGCTGAGCATCTTCTCCCAGGAGTACCAGGTTAGAAGTTTTCTCCTTTGTGAGGGTTGACAGGTGCCTAATTGAATGATGAATGTCCCTTTATTTCTTTGTAATTGAACTGCCAGCTTTCTGATTGGTTTGGAGGATGTTCCCCTTTCCACATCAAGCACCGCCTGAGTCTCAGTGGATGGCTGCCAAGCCTACCCATCCATCTGTCTAATAACATCTAGCCTTTGCTTATTTGGTGGACCTGTAATAAATTATGCTAAACCATTATTATTCTGACAATAATAATTTCCCTGTGTTGCGTGGTTCCATGTGCTAAATGTTTGCTGACTTGCACTGTCAGTGCCGCTTTCCATGGCTGACAGAGATGATGATAAATGACCATTGCCGGAGTGGCAGAAGGCAAGAGAGGCAGAAAATGGAGTCATTTATCATGAGATGACAGGTGTCAGTCAAGTGGCAAGTCTCAATGGAATTACTTTTTGTAGTTTTCAAATAAGTTGTTTTTAAGCAATGTTCTTCCTGGTTAAAAATGCCAATTGAATTGTAAAACCAGAGTGCAGAGGACTTGGATGGAATTGATTTGAGGGGAAATTAATATAAAGGTTGAAAGAGAGAACAAGTTTTTCTTTGCCCTCTGCAACCCTCAGCAAACTTATTTAGATTCAATTACAATGACCTTACTGCCTTTTACATATATGGTGTATTGCAGTACAGTCAGAAGATGTTTCATTCAATGCACAAATGAAAAATAATTTCTGGGTATGAGTCTAGAATTTTAGGGTTTTCTTGTGTACTTATGGTTTGTACTGAATTTCTGTTTGACATTTTATAGAGCCCTGTTGTTCTTTTTTCAGAAACAAATTAAAAAAACACATGCCAAACATCACACTCCAGAGGCAACTGAAGCTTACTATCAAAGGTATGACTTAGAGGGATACCTGCTCATTTTAACTCCAGATTGTTAGGGGAACATAATATCATTTCAACATTCATTTTTAAGAAAATGCTTACTGATCATTCTTATCTGTGCAAATTTACATGTTTAAATGTAAACATTTAAAGGCATACCGCCCTGAGCCATTTCGGAAGGGCGATATACAAATCTATCTATCTATCTATCTATCTATCTATCTATCTATCTATCTATCTATCTATCTAATTAATTAATTCTAGCAGAGAGTTTTGCAAGATACATGGGATTTAACCAAAATATTTTCATTTGGCCACAATGTGGAGAATCACCTTGAGCTTTTACAGATGGTGGCTTTAACACAACTTTACTTTGAGAGAGTGGGTATGTGTTCACATATTGGCCAGATTTATCTGCCCATGCGATATTTCAGAGAGCACTTTGCACATGATTTGGGTTTTTTCCTCCGTATTGGAACCTAGCCTGATTTACGTCCAGGGTAAAGATATCCTCTTTTTGCATCTGAGTATCCACTATGCCCCGAACATGCAGTAAAGCCTGCTGTCTGAAAAGCCACCTTGCATGCTGAAGTTTTTCTGATATTTGTGGAATTTAAGGGCCCCTAATTCTGTGCTGAATGAGGACCCTAATTTGTGCCAGTATCATTTATTTTGTGTATTAATGGACTGGTCATGGTGATAAGATCTCTATATTAGCCTTAATATCACTAATGGTAGTAGTGAAATGTATGTTAACCATGTTGAATGTGCATATATTGTAAGATATTTTGTTGTGAAATGAAAAATCACATCCAAATGTAGGGGTTTTACAACTTAATTTGTTCATTGTGGTTTCTGTCTCTTTTAGAAACAATGTTGTCAATACTCCTTTTAAAGAAGAGGCATAAACCTTTAATATGTCATTTCATAAAACTGTTATATGATTATATGCACCTGGAGTTAATAAATTGTAATTGAAACTTGTTAAAGGATATCTGTAGCTGTATTGACATAGATATCTCAGCAACATAATTGGGGCGTATTGATATCTGGTAGAGATGTGCAATTAAAATTTTACTATATAGACTGTCACCTGGAAAGTCTGCAAGGCAAGTGAGGTGGTACCTATGATTATAGATGTCGAATGTTTATGAACTAGCAGTGTCTTAATGAAATAAACAAAATCATTTTGGAATTTGGGGCAAGCTGGTTGTATGATACATCTGTGTGTCTGTTGTGTACTAGATATGTTCCAAAATCTAAAACCAGCTATTGTATATGACACTTTCACAGGATGCTTCAACATGTTAAATTAGCTACAATAGTTCCCATCTTCTCTTTATTGCTCCTAGATTAATTTGTTGTTTCCGAATTAGGAAAAATATTTCATAATACTGCATGAGCAGAGCCTTGTTCCTTTAGCATTAATAGTTAATGCAAAGAGTGCAAAAGATGGCCCCATCCTATAAACTGTATTATACATTATAAAATACAAGAACCGAAAGGGAACATGTAAAACAATTACGCATTAGTATTGATTACAGATTTTACATATTCAACACCAGTTTGTAAGTAATGTTGATTCTAGTTAATACTACTACTGTGATTAAGTCATTTGAATATGCTTTTATTTATTTTATTTATTTATTTGTTAAATTTCTGTACTCCCACTCATAAACTCTCATTTCATAGCATACTCTTAAACATTCATAACGTGATTTTAAACATGTTTTGAAAATAATAATCGCACCCAGACATGTTACAGACATGTGACATGGAACGGCATTGTGGTATTGCATTTTGTCATTTTTAATGAATGCCTGTCAACTGTGCCTATTTATTTTTAAATTTTTATACTGCCTTTCATTAAAATAATCTCAAGTCGGTTTACAAAACATTTAAAAACAATATCAAACAACACAGTAAGAATTAAAATGGAATCTAAAAATACAATACGCATCTAATTAAAAGTCTAAAAAACATGTACAATATGACCATAAGATACAAAGTAGCAGCAAACAAAACACTTATTTAAAAGCCTGGGGGAAAAGCCAAGATTTTGCTTGCTTTCTAAAAACTGTGATGGAGACTGGGTTGCGGAGGCCCACTGCTCCGTTCCAAAGTCTGGGGCATTCCAAAGAGCATTCCAAAGTCTGGGGGCAATGACTGAGAAGGCCCTGTCCCGCATATATGACAGGCAGCATGTCATTGTTGGCACACGGAGCAGGGCCCCCTCTGATGACCTCATCAAGCAGGCAGAAATGCTTGGGAGCAGGCGGCCCCTCAGGTACCAGGGCCCAAACCATTTAGGGCTTTAAAGCTCAAAACCAGCACCTTGAATTTGGCCCATAAACAGATTAGCAGCCAATGTAGCTCTTTCAAAATGGGGGTAATATGGTCCCAGAAGGCAGCTCAGGATAGTATCCTAGGTGCCACATTTTACACCAGCTGCAGTTTCTGAATATTCTTCAAGGGCAACCCCATATAGAGCGTGTTACAGTAATCCAGCTGTGGCATGACTAAGGTATGGGTAACAGTGGCCAGATCTGCCTTCTTAAGAAGCTGATCAAGAAGAGCTGGCACACTAGCCTAAATCATGAAAAGGTACCCCTGGCCACCATCTCCACCTGAGCTTCCAAAGCAGAGCCAGGTCCAGAGTAACCCGAAGCTGTGCACTTGCTCTTTCAAGGGGAGTGCAACCCCAAGTGTTGTTGTATATAAATATTCATAGTAGTCATAGTATTTTTACATACAATGCCAAGATGGCTATAACTGTGCCTCCCCCCACCTTTTTTTTTTTTGGCTAGTCTTTAATTTTAAACCTTTAGGTATTAAGACATGACTCTTAACCATGGAAAGCAATGATTGTTATGTCTGCATTCGGCCTACACCGCTGTTTAATGAACTGGTGTCTATAGATTACCTGACTGTGTTGATTTGAATGGTCTGATGGTTGTTAAATATAAGCACCGCTAATTTAGAACTCGGATTTCACTACAGAACATCTCATATATAATGTCTATTTTTATTAGAAGTACGATGCAAAGAAGATATAAAAATTTTCTGATTTTCACTTATCAAATGGCAAATAGGGTGCATGTGTTAATAGTTTCATTGGGATAATATAAATAGTCTAAAGCACCATCTATAGGACTTTGATTTGTAGATTCAGGTAGTTTATATAAAAATAAGCGCAATCCTCATTCACAGAGAGCTTAACTCTTACAGTTTTCCATCATTAGGGAGCTCTAGCCTTGCTTGTGGTTTTAGAGCTATAGTGGAGAGAAGGCCAAGTTGTCTTTTCCCCTTTGATTCATTATGTAAATTACAGTGGCAAGCTGCTTAGGTCACATGCTGACCTGTGCTGCAAGTAGTCAGGGTTGGCATGAATCTGGTACATGGATTGAGAATAACAGGTCAGTAAGTTCAGAGTAAATGCATAACACAGTGCAGATATTTTTTTGTCCCCAGTGAGTTTAATGGTAACCATTTCCAACAATGGAATAATTAACTGTATGCCTCTGACTGCATGAGGATTCTCAGTTACTGCAACCAAACAAGTTGTGCTTTGTCGTGTACTTGAATATTCTTGTAAGGCTAATTTACACAGTTATATATTTATCAGACACACACTGTTCTGTTCTCTTAGGCCCTGGTCTAGCTATAGTTGTATTTTGTTGCATAGCTTAGTGGGAGACTGGATGAACATTGTGATGTGTATTTGCATCAGATGTGTTTGTGGATCTCCCTTGCTGGATTGGGGCATTTGGCTTTCAACATAATAAAGTTCATACTAATCTTCGCACCATATCTGTTGAGTTTTATTGGGAAGTTATTGCATCAATTTTTCTGTTGGTGAAAAGTAAGAGATCCTGTTAGGGCAAAATAATGCTTTTAGCATTTTTATTGTTGTTTGTAATGGAGAATGAGATATCACTTTAAGAATGCAACTGTTTGTCATGAACAGTGGGGGGGAAATCACCACTTTCTGGTAGCACTACATCACATATCGTCTTCTCCTAGATGTTTTGTTTTATTTTCTCTTTTTCAATTTATATCTGTCCGATCAGCTTATGAAGAACCTCTTGGCTAGCTGAGAACTT
This sequence comes from Hemicordylus capensis, assembly GCF_027244095.1. Lineage (NCBI taxonomy): Eukaryota > Metazoa > Chordata > Lepidosauria > Squamata > Cordylidae > Hemicordylus > Hemicordylus capensis. The sequence continues at coordinate 64,611,271 of NC_069657.1, forward strand.
TATAATAATAAAATATGTAAAGCCAGTTAAAACTGATAATTACAATCCATAAAATAACATCTAACAATTTTTTACCTCGATCATCTATTTGTTTGTTTAAACAACAAGCATTGCTTATCTAGCTTTTTGCAACTGATGTCACAAAGCGCTGTTTAGAAGGAAGCTCATCTGGCATGGTACTGATTTATGCAAACCTGACCAAATATTTAGTATGCCCTATTTTTATGAGTTCTTGATTGAAAAAATGAGTAATTGGCTGACAACTAGACTGCACTAATACAAGCTACACAAAGATTTTGCAGTTGAGTGGATGCTCAGAGTTGCTCAGTTTCTTGCTCTCTTGGACTGCTTATGCAGGTTTTGCATGTGTGCAACAAGGACAGATGATAGCTTTGCATTATGCCCTGCAATGTATGTTGACTGAGGAAGAGGTTTCACAGCAGGTGTACCACAAGTTGCACAGCTGCATTTTGTTGCACTGGTACAACACTGGTCTGAACCCAAGCTCCTGGGGTGTCCAACTATGGTCCTCCAGCTGTTTTTGGCCGACAGCTCCCATCATCCCTGGCTACTGGCCACTGTGATAGGGGATGATGGGAGTTGTAGGCCAAAAACAGCTGGAGGGCTATAGTTGGACAACCCTGAGCTAGTGCAACGTCCTTGCACTAGTGCAACATTAGTCCAGATGTCAGACGTTGTTGTTAACTGAACAAGTGCTAATCAACTTTCATAATAAAGGCCACTTCTTCAGATGTGCTTGTGGAGTATTCATGTAGCTACAGGAGATCTGTGGGACGCAGAGCAGAGCATGGACTAAGGCAGACCTGCTCAACTTTGGCCCCTAACTGTTTTTGGACTACAATTCCCATCATCCCTGCCTATTGACTACTATGACTGGGGATTATGGTAACTATAGTTTTTAAAAAATCGGGGGGGGGGGGGGGAGTTGAGCAGGCCTGGTCCAAGGACACACGATGCAGCCACCTTGCTGAAGCTAAGCAGGTCTTGGTGTGGTCAGTGCCTCAACAGGAGACCCATGGGAAGCCACCTTTGGGAATGGGGTTATAGCCCAGTGGAAGAGCATAATGCAGAAGGTTTCAGGCTCAATCTCTGGCATATCCAAGAAAAGCTGGGAAAGACTCCTGCATGAAACTTTGGATTGCTGCTACCAGACAGTGTAGATTGTACTGAATTAGATGAACCAATGGCCTGACTTGGTATAAGGCAGTTTCCTATGTTACAGTGTATGTCCAAAATTTGATGGCTAACATTCACATATGAATGTTCACAGTCCCAGACTAAATCTGTGAATGTCTGAAAATTCAGAACTACATTGATTAATCTTGACAGTTTCCTAAATTAGATTTTAAGCCATGGGCTCAGGCCCATACTAGAATTAGGGATGTGCACGGACCGGTTCGGAGGCCATACTAAAGGCCTCCAGACCGGTCCGGACACGGGGTGGTTCGGTTCGGGAAGATGGGGTGGGGGGTTCCGATAAGGACGGGGGGGCTTTACTTACCCCTCCCAACAACCGCGCCGTATTTTATTGAGCAATCGGGTGGCAGGATATCTCCCTGCCGCCCGCTTCATTCCCCGCTCGGTGGCTCCTCCTTTTGTATACAGAATCGGGTGGCAGGATATCTCCCTGCCGCCCCCTTCAAAACCCTGCTCGGCTGACGGCCGCCCCCTTCAAACCCCCTGGCGCCCCAAAGACCCCTGCCGCCCCCTTCTTGCTAAATCCCTTCCCATTGCAAGAGGGCAGCAGCAGAACTCCCTGCCGTCCCCTTCCCCTTTGCCGGCTTGGCTTTTGAGCAGGCAAAGGGGACGGCAGGGAGTTCTCCTGCCACCCGATTTCTAAAAGGAGCAGTTCCTTTTAGAAAACGGGCGGCAGGAGAACTCCCTGCCGTCCCCTTTGCCGGCTTGGCTGCAAATGGCTTCTAAGAAGCCTTTTGCAGCCAAGCTGGCAAAGGGGAAGGGGACGGCAGGGAGTTCTCCTGCCGCCCTCTTGCAATGGGAAGGGATTTAGCAAGAAGGGGGAAGCAGGGAGATATCCTGCCGCCCGATTGCTCAATAAAATTCGGCGCGGTTGTTGGGAGGCGTGAGTAAAGCCCCCCCCATCCTTATTGGAACCCCCCACCCCAGTGCCGGACCACAGCTCCGCGGTTCCGTGCACATCCCTAACTAGAATCCCCTGGTGGGGTTCTGCACCCTACTCCCACCCACCCCTGGTTGGGCTGCCAGTGTGAAGAAGCATAAGCAGGCTCACCACCTGAATGACCAACTTTTAATGGACCAACTTTCAACTTTTAATTCGATACTGCTTTAATGGTTTGATTGTTTTTAATAGTTTTAATGTTGTTTTAAACTATAAATTGTTCAAATGTTTTAACCTTTTTACTTGTTGTTTTTATTGTTTTGTTATAAACTGCCCAGAGACGTATTCTGGGTGGTTTACAAATACATTAAATAAATAAAATAACCCCTCTACTCTTCTATCAGTTAAAACTGCAGTTGCTGAGCTGACAGGTCTCCACTGTGACAGACTGCAGTTCCTATGATTCTTTGGGGCCATGTTGCTCTTTGCACGTATTAGTTTGGATCTTCACCTAATCATTAAAGAAGATCCATATCAAGTTGTTAGACTTCTGGAAAGGTGTGCTTTAATACAGGTTGGCTCTGCAAGAGAAAACGTTTAAGAGAGGCTCCCAAATTGAGAAGGCCTCAGGTAGTTCCAACAGACTACCAGGTCACACAAACATAACAGTTATTCCCCTCAGGGGATGGAGCTGCTCTGGGAAGAGCAGAAGGTTCCAAGTATCCACCCTGACTTCTCCACGACAGGGCTGAGAGAGATTCCGGCCTGCAACCTTGGAGAAGCCACTGCCAGTCTGTGTAGACAATACTGAGCTAGATGGACCTATGGTATGACTCAGTATATGGCAGCTTCCTATGTTCCTATCCCTGTGGACCAGCCCACTCCATTAACCAGGCAGTTAATTAGATTTGGCATAATAGAGCTCTCTCTCTTGGCAGTAATAGCAAGCAACATCTTAAACCATACAGTAGATTATCTCCCATAAACCTCTCTTCCTGCCTTTGCAGCCCTTGAACTTTACCTTCTGTCTAAGAATCCTATTGCTTTGGGGTGTTGGTTTCAGATATGGGAGTGTGGTGACAAGGTCTACCCTCTATTGCCCTGGAACTCTGCCTGTCCAGGTGACTGGGCTTGCACTGAAACCCTTTGCCCTCTCTAAAGCTCTCCTGAGTGAAATCACTAACATACTGGGCTGAACTACTGGATCATTACACTAAATTCCTGAACTAGAGCAAACCAAGAAGTGGGCTTGCCTGCAGAATGCTCTGCATGAGACTGCCATAAACGTCCCTAGGTTCTTTGGTGGAAACACTGAGACTGGGCATTCCACGTGTAGACTTCCTATAGGCTAACCCCCATACTGAGTTCCCTGGGACCCTGGTGTTTGCATTTTCTTGACTGGTTGTTGAAATGCATAGTGCCTTAGCCCCTTGGACCCTTTGTATACTGCTTGGGAGTCACCATGCAGTGGGGAACTTCACACTTCCCCTTGACATCACTCTCAAGACTCCAAAATCTAGGAAGGGTATTACATTGCTATCGCCTCTCTCTCCTCCTTCCTGTTCAGCTTCCTGTTTTCCTTTTCATTGCCAGCCATGAGTCTTCATGAGCCTCTGTCCTCCACAATTCTCACCAATATCCAGTTTTCACATTATGCCTGTACCAAAATAAACTTTATTTCTTTTTCTTTTCTTTTTTAAAAAAAGTCTGTTTTATGACTCTGCCCTTCTGGAATTCCCTCAGGAAGTGTTCTTCATTGTAAGGCCTGGGAACCAGTGGCAGCCTCTATCAGTTCTAAAAGTGTTCCCGAGACTAATTGATTATTGGGTCTGTGTGAAACTTTGGCCAAAGCGAATACTGTGCCCAGTCCTCCTGGCATCATGTGAAGGTGACTATCCTCACCATGCAGGGAAGGGTTTTGCCCAACATCGGCAGCAGTGAAGCACTCCTTTAAGGGAAACTGATCCTTCTTGTGTTCCTGAACTATCTTGGAAGGCATGCACAGCATGCTGAGAAGTGTAGTTCTTTCCAGCACTTTCCCCATTGAGCTCTTAAGAGAGGGCTCTGTCTCTCTCAAAGGGCCCTCTGAGCACTGAGAAAAGCCTAGTACTGTGCGGAGGTCAGTACAGTGGAAAACAGCTCTCACATTGAAAGGTTTGGGGTTTTTTTTGCCAAAGTGGCTCCCTCTTGAAAAATAGTGAAGATCACTGCCCTGAGGAGACACTTCATGTGCCCCTGGATAGTTATTTATGCTTGCAGATTTAGTATTAATAATTGCAGGCTTTATCTGTCAGATGGATAGCTAGCTGCCTGCTTTCCCAACTAGCAGAATTTAGCTGCTGTAGGGAAAGAGATTTTCCTTAGCATCTCAAATACCATAGTTGTTCCTATATTCAAAATATAGTCACCTGAACACATTGGCATTCTGAGCCATGGACACACAACCAAAGAAGCACATGTATCTAAGACAACATGGCAATCTTTTTGGAGCCCCAAGTGAGATTAAGAAAAGATAAGAACAACAATCAGCATGTTCAGGACTTGGCATTTTTGTTGGCAGTAGGCTTATCTAAAGATAGGGATGCCTTTCATGCGTATCCTAGTATGATATGATGATATGCTGTACCAGTTTTGTGCCTCTTCCTGTTGTCCATCCAGACTCTTGATAACAGATTGGAGGAGTTACTTTTTGTTAATTACAAAAATAAAGTTGTCTCTCCTTGTTAACAGTCCTTATAACTTTATGTATTCAATACTCCACCATCATTGAACTGGGCAGCTGAGCAATATTTTTATCTGAACAATAAACCAATTTAATGCCCATTACATGATCAGATAGTTGAGCTGAAATCCCACAGGGCGCAAGGCCTTGCATAGTCTTGGCTGGAACGGGAGTCGTCATGCCCCAATCAGCAGGTATTAGATATAAAACTAAAGAGGATCAAGGGGAGTTCCTAGTAAGAGTCCTCTGTCAAAGCATTGACTTTACCAGGGATCTGAGCTCACTTGAGCATGAAAAGCAAAGCAGACTTGCTGAATGATTAAGCCCTAACTCTTAACAGCTTAGGCCCTGGGTATTTAACGTCTTCTTTGCCATGAGCCCCACCACCTGTTAAGATCATCTGGAGAGGTTAGTCTGTGGTTGCTGCCAACATGCCTGGTGGCTACTTGGGAACCGGCCTTCTCTGTTGCAGCTCCTGGACTTTGGAATGAGCTCCCTGTTGAGATAAAAGCTTCCTCATCTCTGGCAACTTTAAAAAAGGCACTGAAGACATATTTACTGTATTCACCCTGGCTTTTAATTAGATCTATAATTCTAAAAATAAAAAGGGAATATTTTTTTAAAAAATACTAGGTTTTAAATGTTTTAATTTTTTTAAATGTTTTAAATGATTTTAATAATTGTTAAGTGATTTGATGTTTTAAATTTTAATTGTAAACCACCCAGAGATGCAAGTTTTGGGCAGTATAGAAATTTAAATTAAATTAAATTAAATTAAATTAAATAAATAAGAGTTAGCCAGATCTCTCAAAGTGATACTACCCTAGTTTTCTAGCATTACAAGGTTGCCTTCAAGTGAACTTTCTGCCTTCTCTGCTGGGTGGTTTTATAGGGGAGTGAGTGATTCTGGGTAGTTGGTGGGGCAGTATAGCTATATAGATTCTGGTTCCTTGAGGAATCTGAAATCTGGCCTCGGGGGTAGAATTGGGCATAGTTGCCATATTATTTATGTCTTTATCATATTTCTATACCACCTGATATATGCACCTCTAGGTGGTGTAAAAATTTAAAACATAACAAATATAAAACAGAATAAAAACAGGTAAAATTTACAAGACAAATAAAAATATCAGGAGATAAAAACACATTAAATAGTTTAAAGTTAATTTCAGTTAAAAGCCTGAGAAAAACAGATACGTCTTGAGAATCTTCCTAAAAGCAAACAGAGAAGGAGATTCTCTTATTTCAACAGGGAGCATATTTCAAAGCCCTGGGACAGCCACAAAGAAGGCCCGGTCCCGAGTAGGACGCACAATCTGAAGCAGTTTGTCCACATCCTCAGGAGTCACAAACTGAAAACGATTCAATCTAATCTTCTAAGAGCTTTTGCTGGACACCTCTACAATAGACTCTGCAGTAACTGTGGAATCCAGCTCAGCCTGAATACGAGAGATTTTATCCTCAAAAAGGTCATTGAAGGCATTACAGTGAGTGACTGATGGTTCCAAGTTCAAATTCAAGGGGGAGGGGGCATAAACTAGCCCGCTCCAGCCCTAGACAATTCCACTGGACATGCATTTGTGGAAGCAATGCAGGCAGAAAAGAACCACTTCTTTGCCACCTGCTCTGCCAGAGCATAGATCTTGAAATGTGCTCTGTGTTGCAACCTGTTGGATTTCTGCTGCGTCTTCCTCCACTTGCGCTCTAGTTGTCTACCTCACTGCATCTGCTGCTGTGATCTTCCAAATACTACAGGGCTGACTTTGAAGCAGGCCAGAGAGGATTGCGTCTACTGTTCTGGCGAGTTCATTATTCTATATTTGCACCAGAGTGTCAACAGAATCACCAGCATAGACAACTCAAAACCCTTCCAAGACTTCTTGGAATTCTATTGGATCAAATAACCTTCCCAGGCAAACAAAATCTAATAGGTCCTTTACTCCTGTAGAGGTGAGTTGTGGTTGCAAGTCCTACTTTAACCATATGGAGATCCATCCATGGCAATGGAAACATGATGGGAGTCCACACCCACGGAACACCACCATGATCAGAGCAAAAGACCAAATCGAGCATGTGACTAGCATCATGCGTTGATACAGAAACCAATTGGGATATTTCCATAGTCATCATGGCCGCAGTGAACAGCTGAGCTGCTCCTGACAACCCAGTCCTGAAATGTACATTGAAGTCCCCCACCAACAACAACCTGGTCCACTTCAGTGCCAACTCCACAACCAGGTCCATCAACTCAGTTAAGGACCCGCGTTGGGCACTGCAGTGATGGGTACACCAACAGAAATCCCAGTTCTGTCCTTTGTCCCTAGACTTAGGTACACACACTCATTATAAGCCAGTTCCTTGACAGGGATTCTGGTAAGGGAGATGATGTTCTTATAGATCACAGCTACCCCACCTTCCTGCCCACATCCTCTCACCTGTACCACCACAGAGTAACCCACCAGGAGAACCTGGGACCAAACTGGACCACTAGCCCCTCCTAACTAGGTCTCCATACTCAATCGGCATCTATATCCATAATCAAGTTTATGGATTATCTCCAGACTTATTTTGACCAACCTGGCATTACAGAGTAATAAAGTGAGGTTCTGTGCATTGTTGGCTCTGCTCTCCAAAGTAAAAGAGGTGGTAGGCCTGCTGAAAGGGGTAACAGCAATTCAATTTCTGAATTCCCTTCCTCTGTAAAAGCCTGCTGACCTACCAGCGCCATATCTTCATTGATTCACCGCCACCTCTGAAATAGTTGCCCCAGACTCATCCCCCACCTTCCCATCTCTAGACAACCCCAGACACATACCTGTCCCAGACCCAGCCATGGTGAGTTCAAGATCCCTGAAAGAAATTCTTCCTGACTTGCATCTGCAGAGGTCCCTTCTTCCTTGGAAAGTTCAAAATGTCAGACTATTTTGGACCATAGGTGTACTAAGTTTGAACTCTGTCCTGATACTTGCCCATTTAGCAGTCCAAACAAATTGGAATACTCAGCCTGATGATATGGGGAAATGTGTCTAGTGACCAAAGCACTTTCAAACTAATTATCTTCTCACTTCCCACTTTTTCAGCAATACCATCACCAAAAACTGATCACAAAATTTTAGTTCCTAAAAACACCAATCTTATTTTCCTCCAATGTCAATAAAGTAGCTACAATGTTGCATGGCTTAATGTCAGATACTAATTCATGGTATTGTTCTGTGTAATAATGATTTGATGTATATATTTTGATTTCCTCGTGGATGAAATGCAATAATAGAGTTTAGTGGTTGGAAACTGTTTGGCAAACATTTAGGGTATATTAAGTAACATGTTCTTTAGCCAGTTTCTTTCTGGTATTTGCCCTTGTGAAAGAGACTTAGAGATATACTAAGACTTTGCTGCTGGCCTTTTCTTGAATCTGCAATATTTGATTTTTGTCTTGTGTAGGTACCTGAATGGAGTGTTAAAGAATGCAGCTTCTCCTGTATTATTGGAACTGGCCAATGAGGTAATCATTTTAAAAAAATCTTTCTCTGGTAAATATAAGGGACGTATCTAATGACTTTTTAGAAATGTAGTTTTAAAATATGTTGTTTCAAGTCATATTATACATAGAGAATTGTTCTGTTGTTGCTGTTGTTTTGTACTTACAATAATTAAGCAAAGCATATTCATTAATTAATCAGTTTATGCAATTAATGCTTTACCTTCAAGGCAAATGCGTAGAAAGCTACTTGAATTTTTATTTTATTGAAAGTTTTTCCTCCCTTTTTGAGAAACCTAGGAAGAGAATTGCTTTTTTAAATGCTGATTTACTTTCATCTACTTGGGCATTTGAATAATTAAGGAACTTAGGTTCCTGATTAGTTTGTTTTAATAAAAATATATCCATAACATAAAATTTTACAATGAAGATAAAAACAATTACCTTTTTATCTTCCTTTTAGCATGTGCGAAAACAGTTTAATATTAAAATAACTATTCTCATGTATATCAAAGTTAAAAGAATTAAGAACTATATTTTATGTTGTTGCTTCTGAGATGTGGAACATAGCTTTGTGTTATAGTTACCCATACAATACAGGACCTTAACTGTAAGGTTTAAAAATTGTTCTGCACATGACAGATTTGTGCCGAGTGCAGAAGGAGTGATGGACAGGAGCTTAGGCTGGGACTAAATCTGTTTGGGTCTCACTACTAGGGGTTGAATGGAGCAGCCTCCACTTTAGTCCATCCCTGCAACCAACTGGTCCATCCTTGCAACCATCTCCATCTTCAGCCGTCTTGAATGGAGCAGCCTCCACTTTGGTCCATCCCTGCAACCATTGCCCATGGTGACTCACTAGCTCATGGGCAATGGTTGCAGGGATGGGCCAAAGTGGAGACTGCTCCATTCAACCCCTCAAAAGTTTATAATCCTGACAGATGGCTCTCTAAGGGGGGAAACAGAGTTTTTAAATCTAACGTATTTATGTACAGCAATATTACTATATTATTTGATATGATTTGGAAATGCTTATACAACCTTCAGTAGGAATAGAGTAAAATGCATGCTGTTTTGTGGTGCTTTTAACTGCTAAAAATAGTAGTAAAGTTGAAAATGAATGTTTGCATTGAAATGATGTGCTTTTTTGGGGGCATTAAAATAATAAGCACAGCAGCAGCAGCAAGCCCTACATGTTACATTAGGAAGGAAGTATGGCTTTCCTCTAAGCTTCTGACTGATGTACATTGCTATAGTCAGCAAATGAGCAATTACCTCTCAGTTACTAGATGGTTTTAATGGTCTATGAAGTGTCTATACATTTTAATAATAGAGTTAACATACAAAAGGGGTTGCTTTGTATTAGTGGAGAAGAATGGTTTTGCGGTTTCTGACAGAAGGTTGCAAGTATATACCATTTTCTTTATTTTAAACAAAGAAATACTATTACAGAATGGATTCTTAGTAAATAACATGCGTTGCATGGGGATTGTCACAGAAGAGCACCTTGTGGGTTCACAGAAATGCAGTGCTCCTAGTCTTGTTTGCATTTCCCCCCTCTTTTTTCATCATGGAGTTCCATTCCCTTATAGAACATAATTTCTGATGCTGTAGTGTGCCTTTTTCCATGTACTGTACTTGTGCATCTTAACGATTTATACTGCTAGGGTTTTTATTTTAAGCTGAGAGATAAATAAAATTCCAGGTAGAAAAAGTTTATTTTAAATAACTTATTTATTGCTAGCAGCGCAGTAGCAGGTATAGATGAAAGGTAATGCTTTTTGTGACTGCTTCTGATGCATTAGGGAAATGTGGCAATAACAAGCATGAGATTACTGCTTCCATACAATCAAGCTGCCATTTTTATATGATAGTTAATATTTAAATGGCATACTCCTGCATCTGCTGACAATTGGTGTAATGGTAATACTTTATGAGTCAATATATATTTAATCAGTGGAAACTGTAAAAATTGATGAGAAATATATGACATAGATGCATTACAGTATATAGCATCTCTCTTAAATAAGAATAGGTTGTTTAAAAAAATTTTAAGAGTCCGTGAAGCTGTTTTAAAATTTTAGAAGGAATATTAGACATACTCATATTCTGCATTCAGAAGGTCAATTTTTTAAAAATCTCCAAAGCACTGATGTTTGTTAAGAATAATAAAATTAGTCACTGTTCTCAGCAGGCAAATATTTTCGACTGGGATTTGAAGCACTATGAATTTTACTTACATGCTAAATTCTGACATGAAGCATGATGGCCCTATTTCAGAGAAAGATGGGTGCATGATTAATATGAAAATTAGGGAGATGCAAGTACCTGAACTAATAAGGTAGTCCTTATTCAGGCTGGACTACCTTCAGTAATTTCACCATTTTTCATGTGTCAGCTCTGATGTGGGTTACTGGAAATAAGCAGTTCTGCAGAAAGCATTTCTTTCTACTTGGGGAATTTAAGGGCATCCAAGTACATACATATTTGGAAAAATATATGTACAAATGAGGGCAGGTTTTATTTTATTTTTTTGTCTGGTTGCTAAATCAAGATGAAATTGTATATGAATGCATATGAAAGCATGTCAAGAGAAGTCATTGTTATAATGCAAGTAAGGTTTATTTGTTTATTGTGAAGTAATAATGCTTTATTCACTAGAGGATCATTGTAATTTGTATATATATTTTAAAATGCTGTATAGTATATTTCATTTTTTAAAAATATAAGCCCCTAAAATGGAACTATCTCAAAAGAGATTCCCATATCTTAAATATATTTGACAAATTTTCCCTGCTTAGATGCATAGATTCATTTTCCCCCATAGCTTTAAGATTTTTCTTGAGACACACTGATCAATCTTGAACTGGTGTTAATGATACATTACAGTTGGAGATTATAAATAGCACATTTTTTAAAGTAACAGCTGTGCTGTCTAACAAATGGTCCACAATATGTATTTGCATTATATTTATTTTGAATGAGTTTTTAGACTTGTGTTAATATTTTTTTAAATTTGTTTAATTGGTTCTCTTCTCTGAGCCTTGCAAATAAGTCTAGATATTTACTTTGACCAGTTCTGCTGAGCTGGGTTGCATAATTCCCATTAGTTTCAATGGAATTTAAACTGCACACAGTTGTGTGTGCAGGATCATCTAGACTGAAATGAAAAATCTGAAGTTCAGTGTTAAACAAATATAAGATCCAACAAAATATCCCATACATCATGCTATGTTTCTTTTTAAACAGTGTTTTTGTCATGTGTAGAACTGTTCCCTTCCTTATATTTTTACGTTAGGCATGCTTTGATTGTACCAGATTTTGTCAATAAGTGAAAGCACATGAAATTTTCAAAAAGTAAATATTCCACTGTTTCATTGGTTTCACATAATGTTCATTGAATTGTGTGCTTTAGGCTGAGATCAGACCAGCAAAAAGGATACTTAGGCTGCAATCCTATGCACACTTACCTGGAAGTAAACACCATTGAACATAATGGGGCTCACTTTTGAATACATAGGCATAGGACTGTGTGGTTAGTGTTTGAACCATGTGTCTCCATCAGTACCATTCAGGCTCCCAAAATATAATGTTCGGATATTACCATTGCAACTGGTTCTTGCTTATTGCTGTATTCAAACACAGTGATGTTCATATAGATAAGTTACTTTTTCTGCTTCCTGTAAGGTGAATTTTGCCCCATCACTGATGTCTCGAGTAGTGTTGGAAAAATTTCTACAGGAACAAGATGGATCGACTCGTAAGTAATTTTATAAATAATGAACTTCATTAATATAACAAAAATTAAATTTAAACAACTGTGACTAAGCTAAGAAGAGACAGATTTTTAAATCTGGGACTTTAACTTGTTTTCACAAGTGATGTGGAAATCAGAATGTGTAGCCTTCATTGGTTGGGATGTGCATCAGATTTTCATCCATATTCTCCCCTACGTTAATAGCATTCCTGTAAGACATAAAAAGTGCAGCTCAATTGCACTTTTTTTCATCATACATGAAAATGTCTGTGCACCATTTTGACTACCTACCAGAGAAATGTGTTTCTTTTCCCTTTACAAGTTGCTCAGAAACTCCTGTCTCAGACAGAACATTAGGGTACAATCCAGCTCACTAAGCTCTTTTATAAACCCATTGATGTCAATGGAAAAGGTAAGTGTTTGCTTCCATTGAAATTAGGAGACTTCCAAGTTCTTAACTTTGACAAGATCATGTCATAAATAATTGCAGGAAGAACAGTTCTGGAAAAAAGTCTGTGGTACTTTAAAATTCTTCAGCCTTGGAGTATTGCAGCTACTAAATGCAAAAGTGGATTTAACTGAGCTATGTAGTGGGGGAGGGGGGGAATGAAAAGAATAGAGCTTCAGGAGGAGGTTCAAGCCTAAATTAATTTGCCACTGAAAAAATACATTTTGTTATTTTCTCTGTGTCAACTGCATGATTAAAACCGGCTGTTAAGTGAGCTCTGGGGATGTGCTCGTAAAAGATTTATGAGTAATATTCAATGTGATATTCAAAGTGAGTCATGAATATCAGGGTAATTGCTCTCAGTGTTGGCTCCTTTACTAGGCAGGAGTTTGTCAACTGCCCCATAAATATTTGCCTAGTCTCATGTAAAAAAGACAATTTCATCTTCTGCATTTTTATTACCTACTGTAATGTTTACCTTTGGAGCTTGACTGTAGGGGAATAGGTAAAAGGCTTTAGAATATTCTTTACACATATATTTTTCTCTTTCTGAAAGTAAAAGATAATGCCTTCTAAAAATATCAGGCAGTAGCAGTTTGTGGAGAGTTTTTTTTGTTTGCTTTTTGAGCCAGGGATTTCTCCATAGGTTTTCTTTTCAAGCTGTACAGATACTCGTGACTGGTGGCCCAGTTACCTTGTGAAGGTTTCATTTGAATGAATTAAGTACTTCCTCTAAAAATTCAATATCATTTCAATAGATGTAGCCTCTAAAGTAACCTGCAGTGATGCTTCATGAGCAAATCACATGATGTCAGAATGGTATGGTTTCGATTTAATCAAGAAAGAGATTAAAGTGGATGTGTGTTATTTTCAACTTCGCCACAGCACCGCCATTTGTCAAAGTCAACCTTCTGATTGCTTTGGACCTACTGCTATCCAGGTCTTGTCAAAATAGTAGTCAGCACAGTCTGAAGCAGGTAGACTAGCCTCTGTAGAACAGTATCAAACACAGTAAAACAGAATTCATTGGCTTGTGAATTATAAACGTAATAGATCATATTATAAATGTAATAGATCATAAATTTTGTAGCTATTAATTTATTTTTGTAATGTTGGCATATTTTCAGAACATTTTATTTTAATTTTTCATCATACTAGATTATACTTTAGTCAAACAGAACTGAATTGTGTTTGAGAAATTTAAGCTCCAGTATTTAGCTCTGATGCCTTGCATGACTGTGCTAAGGAAGAACATGACCATATTTAGAAGCATGTTCTGAGGGAAGCATTCCAAGATTGTGGTTTCTGGGGAAAGAGACAAATGTGTATAAAGGATTGTGGGCTTGAATTGCACTGTAATTGTGTATACAGTATTCACATATTATTACCTTGAAGTCTTCTTATATTTCACTGCTGTTTGGATTAGTGGTAGTTCCATTTATTTAATGTTGGGGTTTTAATAGTAAATGTATGGCCTTATATGTGGAATGTGCAACAACAATTTTAAATTAAAAGTAGTTGTCAGCAGGCTATTTTATAGTCTGAATATGAACTTAAAAACCTGTTTTAGCTGAGGCCGAAGTTAAAAAATTTTTTCCTAGAGAATGTTTCCTTTTGAAAGCTGCATGTGCTCTGAGTAGTCTGAGATGAGAGCAGGGAATTACCAGATTGGAGGGCTTCATTGAGTTGCTAAACTGATTTTAGTAAAGAGCTGTAAGATAGTGTGGCTGCTATTCTGACACTCTGTTCCACTTCTCAGCAGCGACCTGGCTGGCCTTTGGCAATGAAATTCAATGCACATGGCTCCGCAGTCAAATCATCAAATTTCCCTGTGTGTATATTAGAGTTTTGTAATGTGTTTCCATTATGAAACAATGCGGGGATAATTGTCTTTGGTAGCAATTAGCTAACAGGTTTGTTCAGTACTATTGGCAGAGGCATCCATCATCCCCTCCCTGACCACACTTTTTGTCTAGTGTGGACTATGGAGATCAATAGAATTCTATATAGGGGAAATCACCCCTGCTTTAATGAGCTGTAAGTCTCAGTCAGTTGGTTTGTATTTTTAATTCCCCCCCCCTTAAAATGGGGAGAGGGGAGTGGGGAGAGAAAAGAGTCTTCCCATGGGGACAGGTGCGTATTGTATATGTACTATTACTTTCACTAGATCAATGTATGGTTTTAAATTGTTCTATAAAAAGGTATGGATATTGGCATTGAGGGACACATAGAAACAGTGTATTGCTCCAGTAACACATAGTATAATAAGATGCAGTTCTGAAAGGGACGATTGAACTTTCATTTCATTTGATTAAGTTGAGTGTATGCATGTTGGAGTGGTGTGTGTGTGTGTGTGTGTGTGTTTTAATGGTGACTGTTGCCATGTTAAGAGGAACCTCCCCTTCACTTACATAACTGGGAGGAGCAGGAGACAAAGAAAATATTTTTATGTGCAGTAATTATCTGGATTTATATGAATCCTGTAGATATATAAACACTTAAAAGTAAAGATGTCTTATTATGCAAAGAATGCCTTAAAGAATGTAAAACATATTTTAAACTCATTTGTTCCATAGAGAAGATTATTAAGGTTTTGGTGTGGGGTGGGTGGGAGTATGTTTTAAGATCAGAAATGAGAAATACGGTTAATCTGGGTCAGGGTCGAAAAAACCATGATACTAATTCCCAAGGGGGATTTTGACTCCTCCTTTTCCCCTTTCCCTCCCAGTGCTGCATTATAAACTGTTCTTGAAACTGAGAGATGCTTCTAGAGTAGTTTGTGAGGCTGCGTGTGGATCACCTGTTCAACAAACGGAAAAAAATCCACTGGGCTAAATCAAGACCTTTGTAAGCAGCATGTTGGCTCTTGGTATTAATATGCAGGGGAAATGTTGGAGCAGTAGTGTCATAATTAAGCAGATATGTTTCCAAATTAAGGAACAATATTTGTAATTAGCTTCATAAATAAAAGATCAATGATTTTTGTTCTGCTATCAATTCTAATGAGCAAAAAGTAGGCTAGCAACAAGCCTTTCCTTCTAGGAAATGATCTACAGGTATAATTCATCACTATTAATTTCAATAAAGAATACTGTATCTCTTTTAAAAAATAGAGATGTGAAACTACTTGATTGAAAGATCATTTCACAGTGGAAAGATATTACATATGTTGCACAATTCAGTGGGGCTTTCTCATATGTAACTGTGCACAGGATTGCATTAATTTGCATTAAAGATTGCATTAAAGCACCAGTCACTTCCACAGGAAAGTATATTCAGAAATAATTCATAAAGTATCTGTTTCTGGTATAATGTTCCAAACATTCATTTGTGTGCACCATACTGGATTTTTACATCAGCAGTACTTCCCATCTTGGGAGTAATATTCTAATTCAACAAAGTAAGTATAAGCTAGGGCACTGAACATAACAGGATTAGTTTCATCTTTAATGTGCAGAACATGTATCTTCTAGGGACAGGAAAGATGTGAGGTCCCAATCTTGTAGGAATAAGATATCTGTAAGCTGCTGCAACAGCCATATACAACATAGTACCAGCAAGCAGATTAAGGATCTAACAATAATGGATCCTACTAAGTTAAACAAGTTATAGTTGTTTAACATAGGACACACTTTCCAACATTATCTCAAAGTGATTTACAACTTTCAAAATTTCCATATAAAGAAGCAAAAACTACAGAGCAGCCAAGATATATTAACTCAGTGGACTGATCAGACATGACATGGAAACCAAGATCAGTTGTGATGTCCAAACCAGCCAATGGCTTCTTCTAACCAGCTTCCTTAAAATAAATCAAGAGCTAAAGCTCACTTCAAACCTTGGGTTCAGAGCTTGGGTTATTCCAACCAACGTTCTTGAAATAAACCTTGACCTGAACCCAAGGCTTGAAGTGTACTTTAGATGTTGCTTATAAAGATCTCTTTCAAGAATGAATCAAGCTCCATTGTTCTGGATGTCACAACCACTCTGTTTTTTCTAAATGTAATTGAAAGTTGAATTCTTCTGAAACTTGAATGGGTAAAGGAGAGTAGAGCATGAGCTCTCGAGACTTAAGCACAAAACCAATTTTCAACCATGGTTTCATGGGCTGTCTGAACTGACCCACTAGCTTAAATGATGAAACCCAAGAGTGTTTAAATGAAAGGAGTGGATAGATTGAATTCTTCTTAAAGAGCTAGGAGAAGCAGCAGTAATACTTTACTGGAGTTCCTATTCACAGGGTAAAGCACGTATAGTGGCATCACAGCAAAATCTGTCTTTTCCTAAGAGCCAGATGAGATGCATGCTACATTACCTCAGTGTCCTGTGATAATAATGTAGGATCATGTATTGCCTCTTTTGTGTTGCATTAGGGCTTCTTCTGGCCTAAAGAGAGCACCGTGGTGGAAGCAGCTGGGTAGGTAGTGCTACTTGTCTACTTACCCAGCCATAATTGCTGGTTGTATAATTGTGGGCTGGCTTTTCAGATATTTCCTTCCACCTGCGATTCCTCTTTGGATCCATCAAGGCTGAAGTGCACAGAAAGCTGATTATGTTAGTCTGGAGGCAGACAAGCTGAGTTTTTAAAAAGTTTGATAAACACTGTGTTGAAAGGGGGAAAACAGAATTCCCTCAAAATGCAGCATACACTGAGCCTCGACACATGATCATTTTGGACTAGGCAGGAGCCTAGCCCAGGTTAGTGTGGTGGCGGGCCACGTGAGCACCGCCTCAGTTGGGGTCTACTAATCCTGCGTGCACAAGATCGCAGCAGCAGCCAACAAAGCACAGTGTTGTCTGCCCAGGAATCAGGAGAAGTTTCCCATAATGCACAACGCTGCCAAGAGAAGGAAAAAATCTCAGAAAATCACAGCCATATAGTCATTGGCCATGCAAGGGCAGGAGATGCGGGAAGCCTCATTCAAGCCATTACAACCCTGTGGCCATAAAGAGGCCGGTGCAGAGCAGCACATTTATGAAGCACAGCCCCTCCTGACACAGGACACCCTTCAAAGCACACTGGCATCCAGCTGAAGCCGTAAATTGGAACAGTAAGCGGTCACACAATCACCAAGCACAGGCTCCAGTAACCCTACTGCGTCCTCAGTTAAGGCTATGGTTTATTTTCAGAGTTTAACAGTTTTGGCAAGCCTGGGTTTGGGAGCTTGCCCCCATCCAGACGACCAGCTAACCCGAGTTAGTCCGTCACTAACTTGGGTTAGCATACTCATTGGTCAAGGCTCCCCAGTGCTTCCAAATTATTCATAGCCTAACCTAACAGTAATCTCTACAGTTACCTCAGAAAAGTTTCCTTGTATTTACCCCTCCTGCCGCTTTCCCCCCTCTGGCGCTCCATTTTTTAGTGAAATTTTCAGGGCGGCAGCGTTCCTCCTTGCCGCCCCTGCCCCCTTGTTGCCTGCGAAAAGCAGAAGTAACTTCCATGCATGAGCACACCGCACACGTCACACACACTGAGCGGCGCGCCGGAGGGGGGGAAGCGGTGGGAGGGGTAAGTACAAACCCCCGCCCCCGCCGCCCTTAAAGCAACACCCCCCTGGCGTCAGACCGCCAGACCGGGCCACTTGCGAACCGGTTCGCAGGCCTCTAACATGGCCTGCGGACCGGTTTGTGCACATCCCTAGATTTCTGTAGGGAATGCGTTCCACAGCCCAGGAGCAGTTACAGAGAAGGTCCACCTCTAAGTCGCCACCAGATGCACCAGTGGTAGCTGGAGATGAACCTCATCAGATGACCTTAATATGTGGTGAGGATCATGTGGAAGAAGGCGCTCTCTAATAACCAGCACTTTGTATTTTGCCCAGAAAAATATCGGCAGCCAGTACAACTGTTTCAAAATAGGCATAATATGGTCTCTCTGGGTTGCCCCAGAGACCAATCTGGCTGCCGCATTTTGAACTAACTGAAGTGATTTTGAACTAACTGAAGTTTATGAACTACATACAAAGGCAGCCCCACATAGAGTGCACTGCAATAGTCAAGCCTGGAGGTTACCAGCTGGTGCACCACTGTTTTGGGGTCATCCTCTTCAAGGAATGGATGCAGCTGTTGAATCATCCAAAGCTGATAAAACGCACTCCTGGCCATAGCCTCCATGTGAGATACTAGGGTGAGGCCTGGGTCCAGGAGTACTCCCAAGCTGCGTACCTGCTCCTTTCAGGGGAGTGTAACCCCATCCAGCACAGGAAGATCTAACTCATCCAAGGAGACCATGGTCGATGGTATTGAACGCCACCGAGAGATTAAAAAACCCACAGAGTCACACTCCCTCTGTCGATTCCCCAGAAGAGATCATCCATCAGGCCGACCAAGGCTGTCTCAACCCCACAGCCAGCTCCTAAAGCCAGTTTGAAATGGGTCTAGATAATCAGTTTCCTCCAAAACCGCCTGGAGCTGGTCGGCCACCACCCTCTCAATTACCTTGCCCAACCAAGGGATATTGGAGATTGGCCTATAACTAACCATAGCTGAGGGATCCAGGGAAAGCTTCTTAAGAAGGCTTCAAACATAGAGGCAACCTACCCTCCCTCAATGATGTATTTATGATATTAACTAGGCCACCTCCAACAGTCTCCCTGCTAGATAGAAGCAGCCAAGTTGGGCATGGATCTGGAGAACAAGATGCCTCTGGTGCAGGAGCTAAGTGCATGCCCTCTCTCCTAATGTTGCTCCCTTGCAACTAGTATTTAGATGCATCTTGCCTCTGGGGCTGGAGGTGGCCTGTAGCCCTCAGACTAATAGCAATTGATAGACTTGCTCTCCATTAATTTCTTAAAGCCATTGAGGCTGGTGGCTGCCACCTTATCTTGTGGCAGATAATTCCATAGATTAATTATGCGTTTTGGTCCTAAATTTCTCAGCAATCAGTTTCATGGGATGGCCCCTGGTTCTAGTGTTATGCGAGAGGGAGAGAAATCTCTGTCCGACTCTCTCCACACCATGCACAATATTGTACACCTCTGTTGTAAACCACCCAGAGACGTATGTTTTGGGCGGTATAGAAATGTTTTAATTAAATAAATAAATGAATATCATGTCACCCCTCATTCATCTTTTTTTCCAGACAAAAAAACCCCAGCTGTTGTAGTTTTACATTGTAGGGAAGGTGCCCTAGGCACTGATAATCTTTGTTGCCCTCTTCTGCAACTTCTCCAGTCTTTTTTGAGTTACAGTGACCAGAACTGTACACAGTACTCCAAATGTGGCCTTTCCATCGATATATATAAGGGTATTATATTAGCAGTTTTATTTTCAATCACCTTCCTAATGGTTCTAAGCATGGAATTGGCCTTTTCCACAGCTGATACACATTGTGTCAACACTTTCAATGAGCTGTCCACCGCGACCCTAAGATCCCTCTCCTGGTCATCCACCTAGCTCAGACCCCATCAGTTGGTGTTTTTCGTCCAGATATGCATCACTTTACACTTGTTAACAATTTTGACCTTAACTATGCTGTCTATCAGTTTACCTGGCACAGAAGTTAAGCTAATTGTCCTGTGATTTCCCAGATCCATGGCAGATCCCTTTTTGAAAATTGGCACTACACTGGCTACTTGCCAGTCCTCTGGTAAAGAACCTGATTGTAGAGATAAGTTACATATTTTTGCAAGGAGGTTGGCAATTTCACATTTGAGTTCTTTAAGGACTCTTGAATGGATGCACCTGGCCCTGGCAATTTATTGTCTTTTCCCCCCCAGACAATCTAGAATGTCATGTCTCATCACCTCTATCTGACTCAGTATTTTAGCCTCTGTCCCTAAGAAGCCAGGTTCAGGCACAGGTTTATACCTGGTTTCATCTGCCATGAAGCAAAGAACTTGTTTAGCTTCTCTGCAATCTCCATATCCTCCTTAATAATCCCCTTCACCCCCCATCATCTAATGGACCAACCACCTCCCAGGCAGGTTTCCTGCTTCTGATGTATTTAAAGAAGTTTTTGTTTAAATTAATGCTTTTAGCTAAATGTTCCTCAAGCTCACTTTTCCATTTCCCTTATTGTCTCCTTGCATTTCTTTGCCAGAGTTTGTGTTCCTTTCTGTTCTCTTTATTTTTATTTATTTTTACATTTTATATCCCGCTCTTTCTCCAAGGAGCCCAGAGCAGTGTACTATATACTTAAGTTTCTCCTCACAACAACCCTGTGAAGTAGGTTAGGCTGAGAGAGAAGTGTCTGGCCCAGAGTCACCCAGGAATTTATGAAGGAATATTTCTTCCCCTTTATAGCTTCCTTGATTTTACTTGTTAGCCATGCTGGCATCTTCTGGACCTGGTGGTACCTTTCCTCCTTTTTGGTATATATTCTGACTGAACTTCTTGTGGTTTTAAATAAACTTCGTGCATTCTGGAGTGAAGTGACTCTCCTGATTTTCCCTTTCAGTTTTCTTTTCACCAAACTCTTCATGTTAGAGAAGTTTCCTCTTCTGCAATTCAAAGTGTGTATGTTAAACTTGATTAATGATTCTCTCCTTGCATATAAGCTGAATTTGATCACACTATGGCCACTGTTCCCTAAAGGTTCCACGACACTAACATCCTGCACCAGGTCCTGTGCACCACTCTGGATTAAGTCCAGGTCATCTTCTTGGTTGCTTTCATGACAAACTGTTCTAGGGTACATTTGAGCAACATATCTAGAAATTTGGCCTCTTTGTCATTACTTGAATGTGAATTTATTCAGTCTGTGTGTGGGTAATTGAAGTCACCCATTATTACAGCCCTGGCTCTCTTTTACGCCTGATTTCCTTCTGTGACTCCCAGTCCTTGTCAGCATTTTGATCACGAGGGTGACAGCACGTTTCTAGTAGCACATTTCCTTTCATGCCTTGTATTGTCACCTACAGAGTTTCTGTGGAAGACTCTGGTCTTTCTAGGTTTTCTAGCTTGTTAGATTCTATCTCTTCCTTAACACACAGTGCTACTCCATCCCAGCTCGCCCCTCCCTGTCCTTTCTATAGCATTTCTAACCAGGAATAACAGTGTCCCACTGGTTCTCACTGTTCCATCATGTTTCTGTTTCCCCCTCTATATTTATGTTTTCATTAGCAACCAAGCACTCCAGCTCACCTACCTTGGCTTAGAGAATTATGGCATTGGCATTTTAGCACCTATACACTGCATCTCTTACCTGGTGTGTGTTATCTTTCTTATGGCCATTTGAGCTCTGTTACCAGATAGGAGATCCTTCAGACTGCTCCTTATGTGGTTCTACTCTGTCCCATTCTGATTTATCTGAAGCATTTACACCATCACACTTTAAAGGATGGCATTTGCCGAACTGGATACTGCGAAGCTCCTGTTGGCTATCCCCCAGGTGTCATTTTAGAAGCTGCTCTGCAACGTGTTTTTTTTTGTTTTGGCGGGGGGGGGGGCCTTAAGTGCCAACAGTCTAATTCCATCTTGGTTCAAGGGAAGCCCATCCTTCTTTTTGTACAGGTTGATCTAGTCCCAAAATGTTTCCCGGTGTCTCTCAAATCTAAACCCTTCTCCCAGGGTTCATCTGCGCATTGAGACCCCCTCAGCTCCGCCTGTCTCTCTGGCCCTGTTCGTGGAACAGATACCATTTCTATGAGTGCTACCTTTAGCACTTTAGGAGTCCTGGACTTCACTATCTTACACAACAGCCTAATTTTTTCTTCTTGGACCTCCAGACTTCATTTCCCAACATCATTGGTGCCAATGTGCATCACGACAACTGACCCCAGCACTGCCTAACAGCCTATCTAGATTCCACATGACATCTGCAATCTTTGCACCAGGCAGGCAAGTCATGGTGCGGTCTACACGTGGGTCACAGGCCCATCTTTCTATACTCCTAATGATCAAATTGCCCACTACTAGGAGGCCCCCACCTCCCGGAGGAATATCCTTTGTGCGAGAGGATATGGGTTCATCATCCATGGAAGGGGGTCCCTTTTAAGGGAGCATTTTCCTCATTCTCGGAATGATGTCCTCCTTCCCCGAGACCTCCATTCACCATGACAGCAGAGGAGCCATCAACCTGAGAGTAGGGTGCCTCTATATTGCTAACATTTGGCATGCCTCTAATCACATCTCATCCATCTACTTCTTTGACTCTCTTGAGCCTCTCCAGATCAGAGCTCGAAAAGGTTCTCCCCAAACTGGGCGAGTGGGCAACAAACTGGCAAATGTGGTTCAGTGTTGGCAAGTGTAAAGTGATGTATATTGGGGTGAAAAAACCCAACCGCATATATGTTGATGGTCTCTGAGCCATCGATTACTGACTAGGAGACTGATCTTGGGATCAGTGATCACCGACACTGAGCTGTTGGTGACTGATCTTGGGATCGTGGTGGACAGCTTGTTGGAGGTGTTGGCTCAATGTGTGGCAGCTGTGTAAAGTCCATTTCTATGCTAGGGATCATTAGGAAGAGGACTGAAAATTATTATTATTACTACATTTATATCCTGCTCTTCCTCCAAGAAGCCCAGTGCGGTGTACTACATACTTGAGTTTCTCTTTCACAACAACCCTGTGAAGTAGGTTAGGCTGAGAAAGAAGTGACTGGCCTAGAGTCACCCAGCTAGTTTCATGTCTCCCCGGTCCTAGTCCAGCACTACCACTACACCACGCTGGCTCGGTGAAATAAAATAAAACTGCTGCAACCACACTTGGACTACTGCATACAATTCTGGTCACCACACCTAAAGGAGGACATTGTAGAACTGGGAAAGGTGCAACCAAGGTAATCAGGGACCTAGCCAAGATAATCAGGGGCCTTGAACACCTTCCTTACAAGGCAAGGCTACAACACCTGGGGCTTTTTAGTTTAGAAAAAAGATGACTGCGGGGAGACATAATAGAGGTCTATAAAATCATGCAGAGTGTGGAGAAAGGGGTAAGAGAGAAATTATTATTCTTCTCACATAACACTAGAACCAGGGGTTATGCCATGAAATTGATTGCCAAGAAATTTAGGACCCAACACACAGAAGTACTTTTTCACACAATGCCTAATCAACTTGTGGAATTCTGTGCCATAAGATGTGGTGACAGCCAACAACCTGGATGGCTTTAAGAAGGGGTTGAATAACTTCATGAAGAAGAGGCCTATCAACGGCTACTAGTCAAAGAGCTATAGGCCACCTCTAGCCTTAAAGGCAGTATGCCACTGAATTCCAGTCGCAGGGGAGTAACAGCAGGAGAGAGGGCATGAACTCAACTCCTGCCTGTGGGCTTCCAGGGCATCTGGTGGGCCACTGTTTGAAACAGGATGCTGGACTAAATGAGCCTTGGGGCTGATCCAGCAGGGCTGTTCTTATGTTCTTATGAAGGTATCTAAGAAAGATCAGGAACCTGCCAACAATTTCATGAAATGTTTCTAGGGAAAACCAGCAAAAGCAGGAAGGCTTGCCCCTTCTAGCTGAAAAGGTTGAAGAGGCTCCCCTAGCAATGAGGGAATCCAAGGTCCTTGGAATTTTGTGCATGGGGGAGAGAGGGGGCCCGTACACAGCCAGGAACAAGAGTGTTGGAGTCCTCAAACAACCAAGGAGGGTTTTCTGGAAGGGGGAAAGAAACGGTCCATGCACACGTTCCTTATGGGCATAAAGCAGGAGGGCAGATGTACTGAGCATAAAACCTGCTGTTCTGAATGATGCCTCAGTTAGATCACAAAGAAGGGATGCTCTCCTCCCTCCCTGGAAGACTGTTGCTTTGTTCCTGCTGCTGTGTATGCTAGGTTGGTGGGTACTCCCATCCTCCACCACCACACCGGATGCCCCAAGCAGGCAGCATGTGCAACTGAAGCTCCCACAAGGGCATATGCCATTACATGACTTCCCTCACAGCAAGAGAGCAAAAGGTTTGCCATTGCAGGCACAGCACCCAGCATCATGGTCCACACCGCCATGCAGATGGTCCTCAGCACTATGGAGGAGGAAACAACACACAGAACCCAGCAGGTTCTGTGGTGTTGGGAACCCCTTGGTGCAGCCACTGCCTGTTTTGAGTCTGCAAGGTTCTAAGTGGTCTCCAGGAGATTCGAGGTGATAATAGTGCATGGGAGCACCTTGAGATTTTAGCCCCGTCCCCAACACCATGATGAGTACTTCAGGCGAAAGCAGTACTACACCATGACCCTGCAAGTTGTGGTGGACTCCACGGGCATCTACGCTGGGGTGTCATGGACATTTATACTGGGGTGTTGGGTAGAAGCCGAGACATGGCCATTTTCTAGACCTCTGCACTTGCCTCCAAGTGCTGCAGCGGTACCTGGGTGAACGTGGTACCCATGGAGGTGGGTGGGCAAATGGTGATGCTGGTGATATTCAGGGACATAGCCTGCAGGAGTGGATGGTTGCCCCCTGTCACGTACCCAGAGGTATTCTGTAGAGGAACTTCAACCACAGGCACAGCAGTCTGAGGATTGTGGTGGAGCAGGCATTTGGGAGACCTAAGGCCCGGTGGCATGCCCTCTACGCCTTACCGGATGTGGAGGAGGATCTCATGCCCAAGGTGATTGTGGCCTGCTGCATCCTGCACAGCAACTGCAAGACCAGGAGAGACATCCTGCTGGAGTAGCCCATGGACCCGGCCGCACATCCAGAGAGAGAGCATGGTGGTGGAAGGGCACCAGATGGAGACAGGAATGCTGTCCTGGTGGGCCCCGCAGCCGCGGTCCTTAGGGTTATTGGTTGCAGTAGGGAGGTGTGGCCAGTGAGAGAGGCCTTTGCAAGACACGCCTGGGAGCATCTCTCTCTGGTCCTCCGTCAAGGTGGGCAGGTGTGTGAGGTTGGAGGGGTGTGCCACCCTCCACCCTTTAAACCACTGATGGTAGCATGAGGTCATCACCCACACCTGTGGCAGCAGCAGGATCAGAAGTTGCAGACACCTGCGCCAACCTTGCTAGTGAAAGGGCTCCCAGTGTATTAAAGCCTAATACAGTTTGAAGCATTCTTTATGAAACCATTGTGTTTATTTCCAAATGCAAGTGCAGAGCTACCCTCTCACACCTGGCCAGTGCTGGGGGGGGGGGCTTAGATGGGGATGGTAAGGACTTTGCATCCCCCTTGCAAGTGGTGGGGAGGGTGATACGCGGTTTGAGGGGTTGGATGAAGCAGGAAATGACATGAGATCTCCCCTGTTGGTGTGGAAGGCGATGGGCAGTTTCGCGGGGTTGGATGGGGCTGGGAAGGAGATGGAGCTGGGAATCACCCAACAAGAAGATTTGCCGTGTACAACAGGAACTGTGCTGAGGGAACTTAGTGTGCGGAGGGATTGCTTTGGCCGAATCTGGAGGTGTGTGGCCCCATGGTTCCCCAGGTTCTGAGAGCAGAAGGTGCAGAGGGAGGGAAAGCTGAGGCATTTGGCAACTGTGGAGTGGGGATGGAAAGCGGACCTCCCCTGGGGCCCCCAGCCCCAAGCTGCTCACATGCAGCAGAATGCACAGAGCTTTAAATAAAAGAGTGCTCTTGCTCGTGCCCCCCAAGCCCCCCACATGAGTATGTGTTCCCACTGTCAAGTATTTGTCCTGCAATCCAATGTTCTGCTGTGGTTTTATTAAGACATTGATGCGAGTACAGAGAAGAAGGGGTTAAGCTGTCATCGGCCCAAGAAAGCCAGAGAGAGCTGAGCGTGATTGACATGCCTTCTTTAGAATCACAGCCCATGGCAGCCACCTGGATGCCGTGCTGATGCCGTGCCCTCAGTCTGGCTATGCAATCGGCGCACAGGTTCCTGGGACCTTCCTCAGTGGCCGAGGATCAGGGAGGGGCTCCCCTCTTCTGGAAATGGAGGTTAGCAGACTGTGGTTGAATAATGTGTGTGGTGTGATTTATAGTTTAAAATTGAAACCACGGATTCTCCAACCTCTGGTTTTGTTTTACGTCTGAATTCGGCCGTTATGTATGGCACTCTCTTTCACTGCAAAACTACCAATCCTCTGCACAAACTTGCTGTCACATTTAATCTAGAAAGATCATGATCTACTGAAGATAAACTCCTATCTTTCTGATGGCACTTTGATTGCTCAAGCACTAAGTCACTTGAGAAATAAGAAATAATCTATTTCCTTTCAAAGAGACCTCTAAAAGTCATGGACCTCAGACCATTTTACTTTCTAGTGTCCACATATGCAGGCAAAATAAGGCGGCTGCGTTGTCATTCATGGGGTAAGAATACGAATTACTTGTAACAAACAAATTCAAAATTGAATTCTCCATGAAACTGCACACCACATGAAATAAACCTGAACTAAAATACAAAGGATACAAACTTAAGGTCTACAAAGTTCTGCTGGCTATCTGGAAGCTTACAGAAGGAATTTCTTTCTTAAAAAATTCTTTTGAGTCAACTTGAAGCTATAGTAGATCTCTTTTGTACACACACTGCTTAGGATGGCTATTTACTACTACTACTACTACAACATCACTTTTCAACGAAAGCTTGCAAAGCAGTTTATATAGAAAAAATAATGAGTAAGATGGTTCCCTGTCCCCAAAGGGCACACAGTCTAAAAAGAAACGTGAGGTAGAAACTAGAAACAGCCGCTGGAGGAATGCTGTGCTGCGGTTGAATAGGACCAGTTGCTCTCCCCCTAGTTTATATAAAGAAAATCACCACTTGAAAAGTGCTTCTTTGCTTAGCAGGGTTAACTGGGCAAGTTAATATCTATTAATGCATTAATCTGTTAATGCATTAAATTTCATAGCAGCAAACTTTCCTTTAAACCTTACTGTTTTCAGCAAAATTACAGTTTGTCAAATAGCTGTGCCAAAGTGCAAGTTTCAAGGTGAGAATCCTTACACAATGTTTATAAGGCAACTTTATTGAATTGAATTTTGGCCTGTGAACTCAGTTCAGAGATCGACATCCAGACTAACACTGCGTCAACACACGAGGGTTTTCTGTTGCATGAAGGGAAACCTGATTTTCAATAATCGACCTTTCCCTTTGCTGCTGCCTCCCAAAACGATGTCTCTGGGCTTGACGGGGGAACCTTCAAGGATCTAGTTTTAGGAGGCACAGGCAGCTCCAGAGGCAAGGGACTCTTTGTTCCTCTGCCGAATACATTTTTAAAAGGAGTGTTTCTTCCTCCTTTGATATTTAAAAAAAATTTAATTTCATTATTATTATTATATCATATTATATCATCCTTTCCTAGTTCTTCTATCTTCCTAAACTCCAAATGTTTCCCAAATGCCTCCATTTTAGCACCTTGGTTTTTTGAACTATTACTGGGTGATCTCATAACTTCTGCTATAACCTTTATGCTAATGTTTCCTTAATTATTTGCTGTTATTGACCTGCCCATTAAATCTCCCATCTCTTTCTTTAGGATAGTTCATCTTAAACATCTCAAATTGAATGCAACATAGAGAGCGCTTAATCGTTCCACTGTGCAATATTCTTTCTTATACTTCTCTGTCATTATTGTCATTTCATTTCACAATTTTCTGTCTTGGGTTTCCTTCTCCTCCTACATTCAAGTTCTTGGAGACCCGAGAAAGTAGCAAACTTTTCTTTAAAAAATTTTTTTCTTCTTCTTCAAACACACAGGGGGAGGGAAAACTTTTGAGGGGCTGGTATCTTTTTAAGGAAGGAGTCACAGAGTGTGTGTGTGTGTGTGTTTTGCCAGAGCTTGTTTTTATGGTGGTGTGGCTGTTAGTTTTAGTTTCTCTTTTACCTGGGAGAAACAGCGAGAAACAAGTTAGGGCTGAGGTGAGTCACACCTGGTGGGAGGGGCCATATTCCTGTTGAACCTGCTTGCCTTAGTTTGCAGCCTACACCCTATAAGAGGAGAGGAGAGCTGGTCTTGTGGTAGTAAGCATGACTTGTCCCCTTAGCTAAGCAGGGTCCACCCTGGTTGCACATGCATGGGAGACTAGAAGTGTGAGCACTGTCAGATATTCTCTTCAGGGGATGAAGAACAGAAGGTTCCAAGTTCCCTCCCTGGCTTCTCCAAGATAGGGCTGAGAGAGATGCCTGCCTGCCTGCAACCTTGGAGAAGCCGCTGCCAGTCTGTGAAGACAATACTGAGCTAGATAGACCAATGGTCTGACTCAATATATGGCAGCTTCCGATGTTCCTGTGTTAAGAAGCGGTGGCCAGGGAGATTAGCGAATAGGAGTGATCAAACCAGTTTTTTTTATAGAGAGGAGGTGTGCGGGAGATCTTGAGTGGCGCCCAAGATGCTATCTATCAGCCTAGATTTGGCTTCCAGGGTCTCCCAACTACATTTCCCCATATCATTGGTGCCGACGTGCACCACAACAGCTGCTCTTCCCCAGCACTGCCTAATAGACTAGACGCCGCCTGATGTCCGCAACCTTCGCATCAGGTAGACAAGTCACCGTGTGATCTACACATGGGTCACAGACCCATCTCTCTTTACTTCTAATGATTGAATCGCCCACTACAAGGAGGCCCCACCCCCCTGAGGTGTATTTCTTGTGCAAGAGGATATGGACTCATCATCCATGGAAGGAGTCCCTTCTACAGGAGAGTTTCCGTCTTCAGACTGATATCTTTCTTCTCTGAGACCATCATTCTACCTGACCTCAGAGGAGCTAGAGTGGAATATCTCTACCACGTCCATCAAGGTCTTGTCTGCATGCCTCTCTGTCTCTCTGAGCTCCTCCAGATCACAGACATGTTCCCTGAGAACCAGGAGCTCCTTGCACTGAGCACACACCCATGACCTCTGCCCATGGAGCAAATAGTCATACAAGTGACACTCTGTACAATACACTGGGAAGTGCCATCTCCCCTACTGACGTTCTTCCTTCATGACTGTTTTTGTTGGCTGTTTATAGTATTTAGAGATAGTTTATTAGAAAGTTAGGTCTTAGTTGTATTGGTCAGCTGTTTACCTGTTCAAACTTCCTTTCCCAAGAATATGAAGGATGGATTAGTACTTACCTTCTCTTTTCACCGGGCTCCTTGTGATCAAGGCGTCTTGTTTCCGGCTTCCCCATACACTTCCCTACTAAACCCCATGCAAAACTCCAGTGCTATACCTGTTCACTAAGTTCTGTTCACTAAGTTTTCAGGCCTTCACCACTTATAGCTAGAGTAGGCTTCAAACTGAGATGGGAATGTGGCTCACAGGAATGTGACCCTTCCCACCAAGTGTGACTACTACAGCCCTAACTGACTCCTCCCTCTGTCCCACTCCAGGCAGAGAAAAACGACAACTAAAGGCCACTGAGGCCCCAAAGTAAGCCTGGAAAATGTTAGCCCTGGCAAGAAACACACACACACAGAGGAACTTCTCCCTTAAATAGAAACCAGCCCCTCAAAATCTCCCTTCTCCTACTAGTTTGTTCAAAAGAAAAAGGCGTGTGGTTTTGTATATAAAAGCTTGCTTACCTTTCTGAATCTGCTTCTGCTCTTCTCGAAGAGACCTTGCCTTAAAGACCTTGCATGCTGCCAGAGGTATCCGGCCCCCCATTATTTGAGTGCTGGAAGTGGTAGAAGATAATGTACCCTGCAAACGCATCCCTCCTTCCCCACTCTGGTTACTTCCTCACTACCCCCCTCACCTCACCACCACCACCCCAGCATGGACAGCAGCACCCTTTTCCTTTGGCCAGTAGGGATGGATTTTTCAAAAGCATTAGTTATTGATTGATTTGATTTGATTTCTAGACCGCTCTTATGGAATAGCTCAGAGCGGTTTACAAATACCACAAAACAGTAAAAATCAATCAATGATCAAAAACAGAAACTTTTTAAAAATACAATAAGAAGCTAAAAAATAAACAGTACAAAACCTTATAAAAAACCCAATACATCAAGAACCCTTTAAAATAATTTAAAGACCCTGGAAGGCCAGGCTGAACAGATAGGTCTTTAGGGCTCTCCTAAATGCCAATAAAGAATTCAAATTACGGATTTCTGCAAGGAGTGCGTTCCACAGTCCAGTCCAACCCCATTTAAGGGGCTAAATGAAATTTTTTTACAGCAGTCTTAAGAACAAAGAAACAAGATTTATTCAATGAAGCATAAAGACAACATGCTCTTTGCAAACCAGTAGAATAGTAAACTTTTGAGGATTTCACACTTGTGGGTGTGAGGATTGCAATATGAGCTCTCTGCAGGCTTGTAAACTTTTGGTTTCGGGGTTTGTGTTGGGCGTGGGGTGTCTATATCTACTGCTCTTTAAACAAGGTAATGAAATTCGGGGTTCAGCCATGCCCGCTACTTGGCAACCTCCTGCTCTGTGGCATGTAGTCAGAGGAGCACTGACAAGCCTTGATAGTGGGAGAAGATTGGGTGGGGGTTTGCTAGCCCTGTTCTTGGAGAGCAGTGAC
Organism: Hemicordylus capensis; assembly: GCF_027244095.1. Classification (NCBI taxonomy): domain Eukaryota; kingdom Metazoa; phylum Chordata; class Lepidosauria; order Squamata; family Cordylidae; genus Hemicordylus; species Hemicordylus capensis. The sequence goes on from NC_069657.1 coordinate 64,642,065, forward strand.
CTGTGCATGGCCATCTCCCTCTGCCTCCACTGTATTTGTTGGGAATTCTCTGTGGTAAGAGAATCCCTTTTTCATTATAACAGAGTGCACAGAGGCACAACACAGCGGAATTTACTTAGGCATGCGTGTATGCTGAGAGTAAAGTAACTTGGAGCCAATTCATAGTTTCAAATCAATATATAAGCAATTTATTAAGGAACTCCATTCTAGATAGGAAAGTGAGGAGTTAGGATCTCTAATCTATCTATCTAGCTGGATGCAGATGGACTCTGCATCTTCTCTGCACACATGGTGCAGGGAGAGGAGCTTGCCATGTTGCGAGGTAGAAAGAACAGGAAAATAAGAGGAAGAGGAAGTGAGTTGCTGGAAGGAAGGAAGTCCCTGAGATTAGCAATCTACATTCCAAAGGGATAGTGTCAGAGCAGTAGAGAAGGGATGACCAATGTCTTGACCCTCTAGCCCTCTGGCTCACTAGTCTGTTCCCCACTGTCTGAGACAAGAGACAGCACAAAGTCCTTAACTTCCAACAGTATTCCCCTTCTCTCCTGGGCAGCCCAAGCATGTGTGTGGCTGTGCTGGGCCACCTGGCACTGCAGGCTTCTTCTTGTAAGGGGAGGAGCGGGTGGGGGTGATGCATTTCTGGACACGTTCCCCAGAGAGCCTTGGATGCAAGGCTCCTGGTCTGGGGTGGTGTGTTGCACTTGAAGCTTGTCTTGGCCTTGCGTGGCGGTGGCTGTGGGGCTGCATTAGAGGGCCCTTCTCCCAGTTGCCTGGTACCCTGGGTTGAAAGCTTCATAGGGGCTTATGGTGGGGCCATGGGTTCAGCACACATAGGGGTTCTTGCCTGCTGCCCTGGCATGCCCACTGGGATGACAGATGGCCCTGCATCCATAAGGGCATTTCAAGTATGGATGAGAAGTGCCATGCTTGCAGAACCCTGAAGGGCCCCTGCAGTGCGCCAGGGGGTATTCAAGTCTGTGCATGCTCCTCCCTGGGAGCAAATATGCTACTTGGGAGACTGGAGTGGCTTGGAAATGGCCCACTGTTGTGGGCAGGTAGGGCCCTAGCATCAGCAGCTGGGGCTGGTAAAGTGGCGCAACTGGGGCGCAATGGGTGATGTCTGGTTGGCGAGCCAGTCCATGGAGCTGGCTAACGGTTCGAGCATTACACTGTAATGCTCAAACAGCCTCGGCAGCAGCATCAGGACATTCCAGGGCACCCACAACCTCCCTGATGCTGTGCTTGGAACACGTACCACCTCCCTCCTGGTGTGCTCATAGGCACACACTGTCTGGTCTGTGGCCTCCTCAAAGACCCACCTCTCCTCCTCATGCCTTTCCCCCTCTCTCATGTCTAGCTCACACAGCACATTGCAGTCGGACTGGGAGCTCTCTGCATGAGAAGGCAAGCTGGAGGCAGTCAACATGCCTTCTGGTGTGCAGCTGGGCCACAGACTCTGTGTTGGACATTGGCCTGTGTAGGGCTGAAGGTACAGGTGATGGTCCAGCATGCATGCCTGGCATCACTGGTTTTTCCGACATTGGTAGTATCTGGCCAGACATTGGTAGTATCTGGCCACTACCTCTCTGGTGACGCTGAGGAGAGGGGGTATGGAGAGGTAGAGTAGATACGATAAATCCTGTGGCATTATCTGCCAAGGTGTGGTGTGGGGTAAGGGAGTTGTCACCCACCCTCTCCTGATGACAGGGCATGCCTCATCTCCATCCTACCATTATGCTCCATCCAGCTTCTGCACCTGCTGAGTCCCATGCCATCCACCCCAGACAGGCACATGCTTTGGTGGGTAGAAGATAATGTACCCTGCAAACGCATCCTTCCTGCCCCACTCTGGTTACTTCCTCACTACCCCCCTCACCTCACCACCTCTCTAAAGACAATACTAGCACACTCACTTCGCCACCATCTATGGGCACCACACTACACGCCCCACTGCACCCCAGAACATAACCACTTCCAACTCGCTACTGTCCAAGGCTTTCATTCTTGAAGAAGTTGGTCGGTGAGAGTGGTTTCATGTCCCTATCTGGGTCTCCTTTTAATCATCACCAGACTTCATGGCATAGATGCCAGTCTGGAGGTGATGTCCTGTGGGATCCAGGAACTGGAATTTTGTGGGTTCTCCGTGGCCCCCGGCATCCATGGAAGTTTCCCCTTCCCTTTGCACTCCTGCCAGCTTTTGGGTGGCTGCAGGTGCATGTGAGCAGCCAGGGAAGACGGAGATGGCCAACACCTCCACTGCCCTGCAGAGTGTGGCAGACATGTGGAGCTGGCAGGGCACCACTGTTGTTGCCACTGGACCACGAGGCCAGGCAGAGGACAATGCAGTTCTGAATGAATGAAGACCTAGTGTGCTGTTGCTCCGAAAGTGGAGATGGGAGTATGGGGAAACATGCATGTGCTCTCTATTAGTACTGTGGTGGGGAACAGGAGGCAGTGGCAGATGGTAACTGTTGTGGTGGCAGTGGTGACAGATTGTGGAGTGGGCCTGCATACCCCCTGCGCAGCTGTAATGGTGGAGATCAGGCTGGTCCTCAGCCTCATGTGGTGCCCAGTCCCTGCTGCGGCCCTGGGGTGATGCCCCTTCTTTCCAGCAGGACTGATTTCAGCATATTATAGTGGGCTATTGTCCTCGGCTCCACTCTGGACAGCTTATTATGATTCGTGACCTCTTCAAATTTTTTCTTGAAGTGCTGCAGCCTCTCTTTGCACTAGTTAGCAGTACGGTTGTACCCGCGGAGGCCCATCTGGTTGGAGATCCAACTGTAGTTGGTCTCATTGCAAAAGCTGTTCTGCCACTGGGCCTGCATCCCCTTTGCTGGTCCAGAGTTGCACAAAGACCCCAGTCTCCGTGTCCATCCAGGGCTTCGCTCGGACCTTTCTGGATGCGTCCCCAGCTTGACTGCTCCCTGTGGCACTGCAGTGGCATTGCCACCTGTAGATTTCCACATGAACCTAGAGGTCTTGGGCCACCAATCTCCAGAGGTCACATGACTGGCAATTGGGCCGGGTGTATGTGATGGGCTGCCGGCTGCATGTACACTCTGGGCATGGACTGGATATGTGTGAGTGTGGCCAGGCAAACAGTCCCCACATAGCGGCATAGGACCAGGTGCAGACATTGCCCTCATGTCCTCAAAGTCCCACCAAGAGTATCTACTGCAAAAATTCCATGATAGCACTGTGGAGCACATCAAACAATGGGGCAGCTGCAGGGCAGTAGATACACCAAGGACAAATGGGGTGGGCAATGATGACAGATTCATTGAATGCTCATAGCAGGGAAGCAAGCAGGGGTGCAAGAATGGCCAAGAGTGGCCTTGGAGGACCATTGGCTCAACATCTATGCCCTATTCTTGGAGTAGGGCAAGGTTCCTCTTGCCTACCAACCTCCTCATCCAACATCCCCACTGGTTCAGAAGTTAATAAGCAACCTTCTTGACAGTTGTCAGGTTCATGCATGGGGAGGACAATGGGTCCTCCCCATCCCCATCATTGTATTTACAAAAGCACCGAGATACATCCCATTGTAGAGTTAGCCCACGAGGGGTGGGGCAGGTGTGTTGGAATTAAACTGAGCACCCCCATCATGGCAGACTACTGGCATTCAGCTACCTCGCTTTGGCCAAGTAGCACTTATACAGCAGATAACTAATTTGGAGATGCTGCAGGCGGACCACAGCAAGGGCAACCTGTGTCGCAGGCTTTTCATGGCAACATAGTCTCTTGTTTTGCTTCTGGAGAAGAGAGCCCTTGCTGGGGGTGCATTGGCACCCCTTGCCTGCCACCTGCCTGGGACCCTGGCAACAGTGATCTATCGGTAGGGGCCCTGCTGGGGTGACCACTGTTGCTGCACACCTGTTGCTGCACACCTGTGCAGCAGGTAACACCTTTCTTATGCCAGGCTGCTTTTATTGGGTGTGGGGGGACGACGACAAGGGTTGTTCTGCGAGGATCATCATTGTGTTAAGTACATAAGCACTAGGCAACTTTTGTGGAGGGCCCTGCTAGGGTACAATGCTGCAGTGCAGTGCAGTGTGGTGCGCACCCATATTTCTGCATGGGCAGCTGCCAGCTTGGCTGAAGCAGCAAGACTTGCGTAGCCATGGGACAGCTCTCCACTGCCTCTGTCCTTCTCCCCTGCCAAATCTGTGGAAGGGAGGCACCCAGTCCCCCTTGACAGCAGCAAAATGCTGGGAATAGCCAAAAGAGTTTTGTCTCTTTAGAATATCCAAACACATTATTGTTGCCAGGCAGAATGGGGAAGATAGGGGAGCATGGCAGGATCATGGTGCTGTGGTCAAAAGGCAGCCAGTGAGAGCTGCGGCATGCATTGAACAACCACATCCCTGGGTGGGTCTGCGCTGCCACCTTTATGATTGGGTTTCAAAATTGGCAGGAAACTGTGGTTATGGTGGCGACTGGGTTCGGGCATAATCCTTCGGTAGCCAAACCAGAGATCTTGGCGGCAAACCTTACTGCAAACCGAAGGTTCAAACTGGAATTTGGCGAGGCAAATCGCTGGTCTCTTTTGGCTCAAAACTGCAGTTTCATGTATTTGGACATAATGGAGTTCCAACCTCTGCCCTGTTAAACTCTGGTTTCATGTTACATCTGAATTCGGCCAATGTGTCCCACTCTTATTTGATTACATTTTGTGATTGCTCAGAGCCAAACAGGATACCGTCAAGACCCCAACCTCTTTTTAGTTACTATCCCAGAAAAAAGGAAGGGGGAAAGCAGAATAATTTCCCTTTAACTTCCCTCTGCCACCATCTATACCTTCAGGAACAGAAAACTACCATCACTCTCCTGGAACCTTAATAGCAAGGTAAGGTAAGAGTGAAGGGCAAGGTTGAATAGTCAGACACAAGATACAGTATAACTAAATCAAACCAGATAACCTTCTTTGATGAAACAAATAAAACAAAGATAGTAGTCTATGTAAAGTTTATTTTGCAAGGTTAGTTTCAGCTTTATAATGAGGTGAGGTGAAACCTGAATGGTTTCCCTGAACAAATCTAAGGCCAAATTTCCCTCTCTAACACTATTAAATTTAAGTCACAAAAATACTGAACCCCGGCTCTACTCACTGAACTAACAGTGAGGGCTCAGATCTTGTAGCTTTAAACAGGCTCTCTTTCTTTCTTCTGTAACTTGTGAGGGACATCTTAAATGAGGGAATGCCTTACCCTTTTGGCTTCTCCACAAGATTTGCCTGCTGGTCTTCTCCTCGGTCTGGCACAGCTTTTTGTAGTTCAGGGCTTTGTTGCCCTCGTTATCCTTTGTTGCCCTTTACCAGTGTAAAGTGATGTACATTGGGATGAAAAACCCAACTTCAAGTATATGCTGATGGGATCCGAGCTGTCAGTGACGGACCAGGAGAGGGATTTTGGGGTCGTGGTGGACAGCTCGTTGAAAGTGTCGACTCAATGTGCGGCAGCTGTGAAAAAGGCAAATTCCACACTAGGGATCATTAGAAAGGGGATTGAAAATAAAACGGCTAATATTATAATGCCCTTATACAAAACTATGGTGCGACCACACTTGGAGTACTGCGTACAATTCTGGTCACCACATCTTTAAAAGGACATTGTTGAACTGGAGAAGGTACAGAAGAGGGCAACCAAGATGATCAGGGCCCTAGAGCACCTTTCTTATGAGGCAAGGCTACAACACCTGGGGCTTTTTAGTTTAGAAAAAAGACGATTGCGGGGAGACATGATAGAGGTCTATAAAATCATGCATGGTGTGGAGAAAGTGGAGAGAGAGAAATTCTTCTCCCTCTCACACAACACTAGAACCAGGAGTCACTCCATGAAATTGATTGCCAGGAGGTCTAGGACCAACAAACGGAAGTACTTTTTCACACAATGCGTGATCCACTTGTGGGACTCTCTGTGCAAGGATGTGGTGACAGCCAACAACCTGGATGGCTTTAAGAGGGGTTTGGATGACTTCATGGAGGAGAGGTCTATCAATGGCTACTAGTTGGAGAGCTGTGGGCCACCTCCAGCCTCAAAGGCAGGATGCCTCTGAGTACCAGTTGCAGGGAAGTAATGGCAGGAGAGAGGGCATGCCCTCAACTCCTGTCTGTGGCTTCCAGCGGCATCTGGTGGGCCACTGTGCGAAACAGGATGCTGGACTAGATCGGCCTTGGGCCTGATCCAGCAGGGCTGTTCTTATGTTCTTATGATCTACCCTGCTTTCTGCTGGCACTCAAAGCAAGTTCAGTTCTCTCTTCTACTTCTCCTGTCTGCTGCTGTGCCTGCACAAAGGTTGTGACACTCTACTCTTATGCAGGCGCGACCCGTGAACACGTCTCCTGGGGGGCAGCGGGCAGCTTCTTTAAGTGTAAACGGAGCTGGTGTTCCATGCTTCCCAGAAGCCCCTGCGGCAGGGAATCTCCTCCGCCACTCACCTGCCTGCTGGCTGGGGCTTGCCTCCGTGGGCGTCAGGTGAGTGGGGGAGGCGATTCCCCGCCATGGGGGCTGCTGGGCAGCACGGAATTCCATTTATACTCAAAGAAGCCGCCCCTCCGCCCCTCCAGTAAAAAAAAATATAATAAATCATGGTAAACAAATTTAATCCTATAAAGACTGGGCCAAAATGAATTTTTCCACGCACATTTTATCCTGCTTTTCTTCAATAGAACTCAAGGGAACATAAAGGAGATCTCCCATCCAGGCACCACAGTTTCAGCAGGATTGATGCAGCCTCCATCTGCTGTTTGCAGTAAAATTCTACACAAATTCAAGAAAACATTCTTGGGGAAAATAGTTTTAAAAGCCTGTTTTTTAAAGAACATTTGAAATTTACAAAAGGGTATTTTGTTAAGAGATTAGACTGTTAAAGCTGTTTAAAATAGAAATAAATGATAGCAGGACAATACTTCCTAATCCAGTTGATGAAATATATGATGATAATTGAATATGATATTATAGGCCAGTTCCCATAGACCACCAAACCATGATCTAGTGCTGTAGGAATGAGGTCTGTGCTCTCTTCTCCTTTCCCTGCAGATTTCTGTTAATTGGCTACTTTATGATTTGCACCATTGGTTACAGTTGCACATGAACTGTCAAACTATGGTTGACGCTTGTCTTGCAAACCAGGATCAAACTCTAGTTTACACTCCAGTCTACATAGCCATATTTGCATAGTGCAAGCCATAGTGTGTTGATTCTGATATAATGGCAAAACTATGGTTTGTCACAAAGCAGGAGGTAAGAAGCTAAGGAGAGCATACAAGGAGAGCGGTGAGTGAGTGCATGAGTTGGTCCTGTGATGGGAAATGTGATTTGGCACTGCATGTGAACCAGCTACATGCCTTTTGTGTGCTGCTAGATTGGGAGAGCCAGCAGTAAACAAATGTTTTATTTGATCTCTTTAAACTATTTTTCCTTGTCTGAAAGTGTAGGATCCTTTTAATGCTATGTAATGTCGTGCTATTGTACTGAAATGCTAAATCACTGGGCAATTTGATACAAATTCTGGAGCTTGCTTGTTTTACAAACAAAAACAGAAGGCGCTTACAGTTGGTTATTGCAACATTGTGTAAAATAAGGCTAGGCCATGAATGTGTCAGTTTTAGAAACGGGGAGCTGAGGTTTAGCCTTGCATGGCTAATAACTGGAATCTGCATACCTATTTGTTTTATTTTGTAAAAGGGTCAGTGAGAGGACTGCCAATGTGGTTCAGTTTCTGTCTATCCAATCCTAATCCTCAACTTAAATTAGGGCCCTCTGAAGCACTAGAGCAGCCTCTGGATCAAATTAGGTTGTCTTGGACTGCACAACATAAAGGGAAAGAATATAGCTCTTTGGGAGGTGGATTTATGTACAACACAAACAAGGCCTTCCTAGGGCAAATGTTGAAGTTCCCATCTAAGTAAAATGACACTTCTTGCCAGGAAGGCACAGGAAAGAGCCACAGCTGTCCTTTTTATAAGAATAAACTACACTAGCTTACTCCATAAAGCTCTGGCCTTGCATTCGGGCAAGCCTGACAGGTTCGAGCCTGAAAATCTAAATCTTCATTTACCTCTTTGAATTCGCTCTAGGCTAGTAAATGCTCTCATGAACTTTGACAAAATGTTTTTATTGAAATGGTTTGTTAGTGCAGGAGTTGGAAACTGCAACTGTTCGACTCCAGCTGTTGGACTACAAACAGAGGCGTAACTATAGGGGGGCAGGGGGGGCACATGCCCCGGGCGCCATCTTTTCTGGTCACGTGGGGGGCGCCGCCATGACAAAAAAATATTTTTTTTATTAAAAAAAATTTTTTTTTGTTAATACAAATGTTTCCTGCTCAGTGCAGCAGCACTGCAGCAGTCAAGGGAGCGCGTCAGCGCCCCCTCCCCCACGAGCGGTCCCTTCCGCGCTGTCCGCGCCCCCCCCATTGCTTTGCTGGTGCCTGGCGGCCAGTCAGTGGCCTGGCTTGGCGGCGGCGGCGGGCGCTTGTGAGGAAAAACCTAAGTATAATGTAGTATGTTGGGGGGGCAGGGGGCGCCATTTCAGTGCTTGCCCCAGGCACCGTTTTCCCTAGTTACGCCTCTGACTACAAATCCCATCATCCCCAGTCACAATGGCCAGTAGCCAGGAATGATGGGAGTTTTAGTTCAGTATCTGCAGGAGCAATACAGTTTGAGACCCTGTGTCTGTGGTTTATTAAGGCATGATTCCAATGTATGAGCAATAGGATATGGAAAAGCAGTAGTATGCTCAAATTTAAAACCGACAACTCTTTAATAAATAAATCAACGCTCAAAGCTAATAAAATAAGTGCATAGACAGTGGAAAGTTAAAGTCACAGTATATCTGGATACATGCAAGACAAATATGAGATAGCAAACAATTATTCTCAGTGTATGATTAAAATACTTGTACTATGCAGACTCCATAATGTGCATTATACCCCTTTCCTCTTCTCACCTGCACTTCTGCAAAAGCTCTATAGTTTCAGTAGTTTTATCCTAATACTCCATAATCTTATGCTTAAACATGAGAAGGTTTTTAAGGAAAGTCATTGCTACTTGGAAATCCAGTAATGGGTCTTAATAATATCCAGGACTTGGGACTTCTACCATCCATCAGGTAAGGAGCTTACACAAGACAAAAAGCACAACAATATACTGGACAGGAAAGAAGCAGAAAACCCCTAAAGAGGGCTTTTATAACTGCTTTCCTTGTAAACACAAAGAAAGACTATGCGGGTTTAACTAAAGCTTTGTTCAGAAGCAACTCATTTTTCTTTCCTTTTTTCTTTCTGATTCCCCCCACCCCACCCCACAGGATCCCCACTGGGACAAATGTCCAAAAACACAAAAGATTGCTAGATATAATACAAGGGCCTTCAAGAAAAATAGCTTGAGATAAGAGAAAGAGGGCACCTTTGATGATGAGAATGGGGAAGGGAGTGTCAGTGTGGCAGTGCTCCAGCAAAGAGATATTCTCAGCAGACTGCCTAGGTGCCTTCTCTCTTGGCCTTTTCCATCTCTTCCCCCAACCCCACAGGTTGAGATTTGAAGAGAATATTCCAGATTTTCTACTTCCTTGTTCAACTTTTTGCCCAAATTCTTCCTCAGGGACTGTACGACTGCTGGCTTCTGATGCTGAGAGTTGTAGTCCAACAATATCTGGGGCCCAAGTTTGAGCAACCCTCCGCTAACCCCCTACTGACAAGTAACAAGAGCTAAATCCCAGTTAGCAAGGTAACAGCTGTCACAAGTGAAAGCTTATATTGAACAATACTATATTAGAGATGAAGTGGGTTCTGAATGGAAGACGAAGTTAGTGCGGCCAGCCCTCTGAGAGTTGCATGACAGAACAGCACAGTAGCAGGTTCAGCATTCCCATGACTCCATCTCCATGCTACATATATCTTCACCTGTTGCGTAAAGCTCTGTCATGAAACTTGCAGAAGTACAGAAGCCTATCTGAAACAAGTAGGCTAGCAAGCAAGCCCATAGCGTAGGGCTGTACAGATTCAGCCCTCCGGATGTTTTTGGACTACAGCTCCCATCATTATCAGCCACAGTGGCTAAATAGTGCGGGATGATGAGAGTTGTCTGACATCTGCAAGCTAGTACACAGCCTGAAGGAGTACTAGAAATCGGCAGGGACATTACACAGAAGCTTAATTTTTTGGCATCATTTAGTGCAAGACATGTGAAGCAACCTTGTTTTGCTTTTGACAATGCAAAAGCAAAAACCACACAGCATGAAAGCTAACCACCCAGTCTCATTCTCAGCAGAAAAGAATGAAATGGGAATCATTACCCTAAGCCTACAGCAGAATCGGAGCAAAACCTCATGATCACCCAGTCTGCATCCTCATACATGCATTTGCTGCATTGGGCTAGTCAACAAAACAATACCCTGTTTTGTTTTGTTTTTTAATAACGATTAACTCCCTTGAATCAGTACTTCGAACCAACAGTTACTTGCTGTGATGATTTTGATGATTTTTTGTGTGGTTGCAGTGTCTGATGCTGGGGTATCCTGCAGCTCCTCTTCTGTGATGACCCTGGATCAGTTTCAATTCGTGACTTCTGAGGATGTGGACAAGCTGATTGGAACGGTTCAGCTTACCACCTGCCATCTTGATCCTTACCCAGCATGGCTTACTATCTGGCAGGGAGGCTGTTGTAGAGGTCCTGGGACAAGATGCCCTTGTCCTAAGTAGGCACTTGCATTTTGGCAGTATAAAAATATGTTAAATTTGCTAAATAAATCATTAGACCACATCTGAAGAAGCTTGCCTTGGATCCCTCGGAGTTAAGCAATTACAGGCCTGTTTTCAGCTTTCCGTGGCTTGGCAAGGTAATTGAGAGGGTGGTGGCCTCCTAGGTCCAGGAAGTCTTGAAAGAAACTGATTATCTAGACCCATTTCAAACTGGTTTTGGATGGTCTGTGGGGTGGAGACTGCCCTGGTCAGCTTGATGAATGATCTCCAATAGGGTATCGGCAGAGGCAGTGTGACTCTGTTGGACCTTTTGGATCTCTCTGCGGCTTTCTGTACTATAAACCATAGTATCCTTATGGAACATTTGAGGGGGTTGGGGGTGGGAGGCACTGTTTTGTGGTGGTTCCGTTCCTACCTCTTAGGCAGAATCCAGGTGGTTTCCCTTGGATAGTGTTGTTCTTAAAAATCAGAACTTTTGTTTACTGTCCCTCAGGACTCCATATTGTTTCCAGTGTTATTTAACATCTACATGAAACCAATGGGAGAGATCATCAGGAGATTTGGTTCAGGGTGTTCTCAATATGCTGATGATACCCAAATCTATTTCTCCATATCAACATCATTGGGAGAAGGCATAACCTCCCTAAATGCCTGCTTGGAGGCAATAATGGGCTGGATGAGGGATAACAAACTGAGGCTGAATCCAGATAAGACAGAAGTACTTATTGTGCAGGGTCGGAACTCAGGAAATGATTTTGATCTGCTGGTTCTTGGTGGGGTCACACTCTCCTGGAAAGAACAGGTACACAGTCTGAACCTCTCCCTAGTGTCCCAGGTTGGGGTGGTGACCAGAAGTTCTTTCTATCAGCTTCAGCTGATATGCCAGCTGTATCTATTTTTTGAGATGAATGCCCTCAGATCGGTGGTACACCTGCTGCTAACCTCCAGGCTGAATTACTGCAATGCGCTCTTTGCAAGGCTGCCTTTATATGTAGTCTGGAAATTGCAATTGGTACAGAATGCGGCGGCCAGGTTGATCTCTGGGTCATCAAGGAGATACCATATTACTCTTGTGTTGAAAGAGTTACACTGTCTGCCAATAGGTTTCCAGGCAAAATACAAGGTGCTAGGTTAGAACCTATAAAGCCCTAAACAGCTTAGGCCCTAGTATTTAAGAGAATGGCTTCTTCACCTTGAGCCCCATTGCCCGTTAAGATAGTCTGTAGAGGTCCATCTGCAGTTGCCACCAGCTCGTCTGGAAGAGAGCTGGTCTTGTGGTAGTAAGCATGACTTGTCCCCTTAGCTAAGCAGGGTCTGCCCTGGTTGCATATGAAAGGGAGACTTGATGTGTGAACACTGTAAGATATTCCCCTTAAGGGATGGAGCCACTCTGGGAAGAGCATCTAGGTTCCAAGTTCCTTCCGTGGCATCTCCAATATAAGGCTGAGAGAGACTCCTGCCTGCAACCTTGGAGAAGCCGCTGCCAGTCTGTTCAGACAATACTGAGCAAGATGACCTATGGTCAGATTCAGTATATGACGGCTTCCTATGTTCCTTCCTACTCAGGGATGGGCCTTCTCCGTTGCTGCCCCTGGGTTTCGGAATGCACCCTGTTGAAATATGAGCCTCCCCATCTCTGGCAACCTTTAAAAAGACACTGAAGACATATTTATTCATACAGGCTTTTAATTAGAGTTATAGTTCTAATATATTTAATGTTTGATTTTAAATGATTTTAATGTTAATGATTTTAATTGTAAACCACCAAGAGACGCAAGTTGGGGGCGGTATAGAAATATGTTTAAATAAATAAAATAAACAACATTAGTTTTGCATTATAAAAGGCATAACTTAGTGGTAGAGCTTATGATGTTTATGCTGGCAGTGCAAGGCTTATGCCTGACACTGCCCTACCTGGAGATGCTTGGGATAGGAGATGCTTCCATTTGCAAAACAGGAGCTCTGCCACTGAACTACAGCCTTTCTCTGGGCTCAGTCCCTTTTGTCTACAGTTAAAAAGCTGAGGTAGTGGGTCTTCCTGAGGTCCCAGAGAGCCACTGCCATTCAGAGTGCACAGTATGAGCCAATAATCTCTCTCAAACTACCTTTCCCAAAGGCTGCACTTCATAGGTTCAACCTTTGGAAACCAAAGGACACACCTGGATTTCAGCCTTACTTGCCTCTCCATATCCCTTCTCACCAACAGCACACCACTGCTTCAGTTCTGAAGCATTCCTGATACTCCTTTCCCAGAACCTATAATATCATTCTAGTTCAGCCAAAGTTGGCGGGGGGGAGTGGGGGGCACTGTGCTCATACATCTTTAGCCTCTTCCCCTTTCCATTTCTCTTAGCATCCATCATACTTTTCAGCATATTCATCATTTTTCTTAAGTTCCTTCCTTCCTTCCTTCTGTCTACCATCCCCTCCACACACACTTGTTTATGTGTCCAAAATTTTTGAAGCAGCACCTAATTTCTAAAGTTGAAGCAGTTGGGTCTCAAGTTGACCTCCATACTCTCTAGCCTGGACAACATTCCCCTAAGTTCAGTTACATTAAGAGCTGGCTACACTTATTATTTCTTTGAATATTTATGCCATCTTTCAGTCAAATGTTCCTCAAAGCAGTTTACAGGAGGTTGCACTAATACAAAACAAATCCCACTCAACCCAGCAGTCTTTAGTCCTCTGGCTGACAGTAGAAGGCCAGAGTGCCCTTCCCTTCAGTTCTGCATTCCCAAATAAAGCAGCACTTGGAGCTAGTTCTTTCTAGCAAGGCAGGGAAAGCGGGGAGCAAGCTCCCTGCAGTAACTGCTTCTCTGGCTGATGGTTAGGACCCTGCTATTTCCAGGGCGGAGGAACATCCTCCACATGTAATTAGTAGTGCACTTTATTTTCCCACCTGTTCTAGGCCAAGCCTTAGCCACAAGGACAAACTCTGGAACTGAGCCCTAGTGAACTGTGGCTCAGATTTTTTCCTGAATCCAGGTCTCCCTCTCTCCTTTCCTTCTACATGACTGCTCATCCTTTCAGTGCACTTGTGTGTCATCACCGAACCTTGGTTAAGGTCTAGGGTTCAATCTCACTCATTGACTGGTAAGTGCCAGACAGCTTATCTGATTGATTTCAGTTGGAATTCAGTGGAGTGTAGTTCCAAAAGAACCAAATAAGAAAGACGTTTTTCAGATGTATGGCTGTGAGAAGCTGCAGATAGGCAATTTGAAGTTTGGAGTTTAGAACTAGAGGCTGAGAGTGGAATAAACTGTCCAAATAAAAACTTCCCACCCCTAAACTAGGAAGACCCATTCCAGCTTTTTACTGTCCTTCCCTACTCTGCTTTTGCTCATGGGGCATGTTTTGATTAGTTTTTTTTTTATTATGTGGATGCCATCTTGAGGTTCCAAACAACACAAGACTAAAGTGAGTCGGAGCTTAGTACATTGTGGACTGACTTTGAAATTAGGATATAGGTATTGCTATATGAAAAATGAAGTTCTTGAACTAATTGGCAAATTAAAAACTAACAAGTTGCCAGGACCTGATGGCATTTATCAAAGGGTTCTTAAAACATTCACATTTTGAAACTGTTAATCTTTTACTAATATGCAACATTGTTAACACAATTTTTTTAAAGTAAGGGAAAACCACATACCTGTCAGCTTTTGACTAAGCTTGCTAGAACTTCTGAAAGGAAGTTCACATACTGCTTCAGATATTGCAGTAGAAGCTGCATTTCTACTGTGGAATGAAATATAAAGTAAAGGTAAAGTGTGCCATCAAGTCGATCTCAACTCCTGGCACCCACAGATTCTTGTGGTTTTATTTGGTTTACCAGGAGGAGTTTACCATTGCCACCTCCCGCGCAGAATGAGATGATGCCTTTCAGCATCTTCCTATATTGCTGCTGCCTGATATAGTAGCAGCGGGAATTCAAACTGGCAACCTTCTGCTTGTTAGTCAAGCATTTCCCTGCTGCACCACTTAAGGTAGCACGGAAATGAAGATAGAGTGCCATAAATAAATGGCTTATCTACATGCATTGTGTGGAAACGTTCTGGAGTGCTATAATTGACTTGATTGCCATATTT